>NC_038245.2:50147619-50430836 GCF_000004515.6 Glycine max | reverse complement strand
GATTCAAACAGGCTGAAAAGTACATGAATTAAAAAAAATTAAAATATAAATGATAAAGATTAAAAAAAATATTTTTAAATCACAGAAACTAAAAGATAATTAAAATGTAAATTATAGGATAAAAAATTATTTAAAAATTATAAAAACTAAAAATAGGAATAATAAAACTATAAAAATGAAAGAGTAATTAAACCTTTTTAAAATTATTCTATAAAGAGTGGCATGTATTCTTGAATCTTTAGTGTGAATTTGGGGAGGGGTCCATGCGTCATATATGTGTTTGGCGGCCAACTATGGTTCTTTTGTCTTGCCTTGATTCTTATCCTTACCCTCTCAACCTTTGGTAGTTATATATACCATGCATGATTGAATAATTGCATCGTATCATATCACATACCATGTATAACTATAAAAAAAATCATATACTATATATAAATGAATAAACATGAAATCAAGTGAGGAGGAGAAAAATATATTTGTGATGAATGATAATAAACATAAATTATGGTTATTGTCAGTATTATTGAACAATCAATGATGCTAGACCTAATCTAACAAACCAATAATTATCATTTTGATCCGGTACCAATATATTTATGTTAGTAGATAAACGTCAACCAATTTCGTGTGAGATATGCTATGTATCATACAGCTAGGCAATAGGCACTAGTTTAATATCTTTTTAATTTGTGACTGATAAAAAATACATTCTTTTTAAAAAAAATTGTTAATCCATTATAAAAGACTGCAAATTTTTCGTCATTTTCTTTGACTTCCATTTCTTTTTTTAACTTGTGCTCAGAACATCCAATATATATTAGTAAAACCCACTCCTACGAAAATATCTTGATAGTTGACTTATTTAGAACATCAATGACGTTCGTTTCTATAAAAAGTAAAAATTACGGGCAACTAGATCCACTTGAAAACAATTAATTCTAACTTATGCGTTTTCTCGTATTGTGACATCAAAATATTTAAAAAAAATACTAAAATTTAATTATATATATATGACAGCTAGACACGTTGAAATTTTATTTCATGGTTACTAAACATAGATAGTAAGGAAATTTAACTAGTAAGAAAATAAGAAACGTTTGGTTTGTATTTTTACTTTTTGTTTTTATTTTTTAAAAATTGTTTTTATTTTTAAAAGATTAAAATTTTAAAAATATGTTTGGTTTAACTTTTTGTTTTTTTCTTTCAAAAAATAAAAATACCGAACATACGTTTTCAAAAAAAAATGTATTTTTAGATTTGTTTAAAATTACTATTGTTTTTTTATTTTACTCAAAATAAGGTTTCTGATTTTAACTGAAAATAAAATTTTATTGTTTTCAATTTTTGATTCATTTAAAAAAATATTTTCACTGAAAATGAAAACAGATATCTAACCAAATACATTTTTATCATCAATTTTTATTTCGAATGAAAATAAAAACAAAAAATAACCAAACCAAACACTCATTATAAATTTTACATTAGTTATTCTAACCAGGAACTGAATCATAATTTACTGACTAATCCCCAGTTTTACTTTACATTTAAAACTAAGATCCAAAGGGAAGTTATGGCTTTTTTTTATAGTTTATTTTTACGTTTTATAAAGCATTCAAGTATTTATTATTATTTTATTTGCATAGATGATTTATGCTGGCTAAAGTGGTAACTTCAACTTGTCAGCACTTTGCAATGAATGAATATCGAATTGTGACCTCGTTATTTTACATGGCAAACAAAACATCTACTGATTGTACTGTACTTGTGTGCCTTGTACTTTCCTTCAATTTTGTTTTAAGTAGATACATTCATAAATTCCTAACCTAGAAGGCTAGAACTTGATCTCCACCAGAATTCTTCAGTTCCATTTGCTGATAAGCTGCCTTGTCACCATTGTCTATTCTGACTTAAGAAAACGATTTTGTTGGCATCATCGTGGACCAAAAATGCTCTAGTATTTGTTGACCTTGATAAAGTTGTATTGTTAAATCATAAGAGAATTACATAATCGATTTATGGTTTGAACATATGAAATGATAATTGAAGGTATCATTTTACCTAAAAAATTGGTCGATATTGTAGTTGAGGAATTACACCTTCTAGTTATAAAAAAAAGTGATTATTTAATGGTACATATCCTAATTATTATGTAAGAGAAAGTAAATTAAATTAATGTAGATAACTTTAAACTTGATTTCATGCAATCTTAGAACTTTTTTCTCCCTATGAGTATATTTTAAGATGTTTGACTCATGGAATCTTGATAGATTCCTTGGAATATAAAAATGGAAATATATATTTTCATATTTGTTACAAATTTTTAATTAAAAAGTATTTCAATATATTATTGATTCATGTGAATATTATAATTTTTTTTATCATGTTCTCTTACATTTGTATTCCCATTAAGAGGGGTGAAAAAGAGATATTCCAATGAGAATGTAAAAATTTATTATCCACACATGCAACTTTCTTTTTTTTTGTTTAAATTACTTTAAATTTTAAAAATCATTCATAGTATATTAAAATGTAACTAAACACACACACACACACATATATATATATATATATATATATATATATATATATATATATATATATATATATATAAATTAAAATAACTAAAAATGATATTCTTATTTTATATTCCAGTCAATAGTATTCCTTAAAAAGTAAGAAAAATTTGTAAAATAAACCTTCCCTAAAAGTTTAATCAGTTATAATTTTTTTTACTGCTAAATAGTCATAACTACTATAGAAGTTACATGCATAGACATCAAATAAAATAAGATAACAAAAAAGAGAGCTTATTCATTTTTAAGAGTTTGATTTAACTTCTTTAATTTAAAAGATTAGTTATTTATTTTTATATAAAAAATTAGATTATTTTTTAAAAGAAAACTAATTATTTCCCCCAAAATAGTTATTTCTTAACTTGTATACTAAGCATGATTATAAATTTTGTGGCTTAATCAGGTATATATATATATATATATATATATATATAGATTAGGCTAGTGTCATTTTGGCTGTGCTTAATTTGGAAATCTTTAGTGATAAAGACATTCAAGTTCTAATAAAAAAAACCCCATCGTATTACATATGTATCGGTATCTAGTATGATTGTGATATATTTATATATATATATTAAAGTGTCAGTGCATTTTAATCAACAAAAATTGTTTCCACTCGTCCTTGTGTGCCCACTATTACACCTCTGTACGTTCTTGAAGCAAAGGGATTGGAATGTTCAACATCACTCATTGTTTGAGAGAGGACTAGCTAGCAGGGTTAACTCACTCTTTGGACATTGATTTTCATATTTTTAATACTCTACTTGTGGGTTGTGGTTCTATTTTGTTAGAGATCATTCTATTCCTCTTTTTCTCTCCTTTGTAGTTTTCTAATTTCCTTATATAAAAGAAATTAAGAAAAGTATAGCTTAAACATTTCTATCAATTTTTGCTTGGTATGTGTGCACTTAATAAAATAAGGAAACGATATTCCAATTTAAGATGTAGGAGCAAGGTTATTTTAAACTTCTAGTAACTTCAATCGTTTTCATGATCACTTACAAGTTGCCAAATTTCACGATCAACCATAAAGTTAGCTAGTTAAAAAGGGTTTCCGCATGTTGGTAGACGTACTATACTACTATGTAATAAAGAGAAAATAATAAATAACAATCAAAGTCTTTGAAATTTGATCATGTACTGCACTGTTTCCTCAACCTTTTTCAAGGCTAAAAAGATATTTTAACAATTTTAATAATAAAAATGAAACACTTTTTAAATTAGAATTATATTATTCATATGCACGATAATCTTGATAATATTTTTTATAGTGTTATTTTCTTCCTTTTTCTCCATTACATGACTTATTTTATCTCACACTTTTATCTCTCTTCTTCTTATCTCCTTTATGATGTATTTTTTTATTATAAAAATTTGTTATATGAAAATAAATTCTCTTTAAACTCTATCAGAATTCAGAGGGAAGTAATGAAAGCGCCAAAGTACAAAAGAAGAAGAAATTTATTAATTATAAAATAAAGTTTAAGAATAGGAAATTAAGTAATTAACTTACAAATCTAATCATCTATAACTTTTATAACCCCACGAATCAATTAAATTTCAACGAAACACTCAAAATGAATTATTGAAACTTGAGGGTATAGAAAAGACAAAAAGGTAGATGGACGACAATATCAACAAAGGTCAATGATGTAAAAGGATTATATAAATTTAAGGCTAGAAAGTTTCCCCCCGGGTAAATTTAATAATTATTCATTTCGTATTTATTCTGTTTCATTGTGTATCCCTTGCAATCTTTGCTTAGACATTCTAAACATGAAAATGTATAAACATTTAAGCTATTTTAATTGGATGTTGATCTTTACGAAAAAAAAAAGGTGAGCAATGTCAAGACATGGAATACATTAATTAAGAGACCAACCATAAATTCACATAAAAAACTAGGTAGTTGAAATGAAAGTCGGAATCACGGTCGAAGTTCTGTTTTGTTTGGTGCTAGTCTACTCCCAATATGAAATCAATGTAAGCTTCGCAACTTTCATTCAAGAAAAATAATAGACACTTAACCAAACTGGCAGATAATTTCGCACTTGTAAACTCATTTTTCAAATACTCATATGATGTGACATATGCACAACTCAATCGTTTTCTTTTTACCCTTTTTTCAACTTTTATTTTCTCTGATGATTTAACTTCAATATACTGAAGGATGAAAAAAAAATAAAAAATCCAAGAACCAAGGTTTACCGGACATATCCGTCTTTTCCTTTTTTTTTATTAACCTAATTTGACTTTCATTTATTTATTTTTGCTTCTAGGAAGTAAAGTAATCATAAGTTCAGACTCATTTAATTCCAACATTGTCATGAACTGCCAATCTAACTTATATTTCCACTTTAAAGATGTGCAACTTTTTTCCCCAAAAATCACTCAAACTTCATCCGAGGAACAATTAGAAGTTTTTACTTGTTACTTACTTGCCGTCTTGCACATGGTGCGAAAGTTACACGTGTTTTCCTACAAAGTTCAGTGTAAATGTGTAATAAAGTTATTATATATCATAATTAGAGGCATTGAATAACCGATTCAGACCTTTATATTCAGCAAAAGAAAAAAAAAATCACACCTTTATAATTAGCTAAATTAAAAATAAAAGATGTAGTATTACAAATCGTTAATTTATTTTCCTAATACTATTTTCAATTTCTATAAATTAAAAAATCATTAATTAAAAATATATTTCCAATCCAATTTAAACTACAAATTCTTTTTATAGTAGGAGTATTAATTTAAAAATTTAATTTTTATTCACAAATTGTGTAAATCATCATCTAATTATAAATTATTGTTTAAATTATTTTAAAAATAAAGAAATATCATAATAAATTATAACTGATTTACGGTAACCCTTTTCTCTTGATTTAAACCGAATCACTAACCCGTCTTTAAAAAATACACATTTCACCCCCAAGAAACACTTTTTATTTAACCAAAAAAACACTTTTTTTTTAGTTTCTCCACTTTCCTTCCTTTGTCTTGCCACAAACACTTCAACTTCAAAACAGCTACTTGGGTTGGGTCACAGCAAAATCCAACCCAAACAAAGCATTACCACGCGCTTCCACTAAGTTAATAAGAAGCTTATTTGTCCTATTAGGGAGTGAGTAGCACGCGCCTCATGACGAATACGAAACAACAAATATCAGAAAAAATTCTCACACTCACTCAAGAAGAGAAAGTTAAGAAAAAAATAAAAAATAAAATAAGAAGGCATGTTTTAAGTAAAGTTTTTAACCTATACAAATAATTGGCGAATGTGAACACATGAGAGTGAAGTGTGTATGCATACACATACTGACATACACATACAGAATACAGATCCATTTCATTCCAATACTTGCCTCTTTCTTTTCTTTACCTGCTACTTCTTGTTGTTCTGTTCTTGCTACATTTTGGCGCATTTTGGCATCAAACCACCAAGCCCTAAAAAAGCATTATCCTCCTTCTTTGTTCTTTGCTTTTCTCTTTTCTCTTTTCCTCTGAAAACACACCCTCTTTACAGATCCTGTTATTTCTCTCTCTCTCTCTCCACAATTTCTTTTCTTTCTTGCTTTGTAGCTACCAAAACAATTTGCTCAATATTTCTAAAGGTTTCAGCTTTAGATCTGAGGGAGCTAAGGTTGTTTGAAGCAATGGAGACACCCCATGTCTCTTGATCTTTCACATGAGATGAAAGTTTCTTGCTTTCTTCTTCTTTGACCCTTCTTAGTCTTTCTTTATTTTTTTTCTTCTTCTTCTACTACTACTACTACCACCTTACTTGGTAACTTTCAATTAAAGTACTACCTCTGAAAGAGGGTCTCAGGTTTTTGTAACGATGCTGGCCATTGGGGGACATGGCACTAGTATCCGCACAAGCTCTACTTGCACTGCTTTGCTCAGAGAACTTGAGGTCTTTCTCTTTCTTCTTTGGCGTTTCAGAATTCTGGGTTTTGAGGAGTTTGTTGGGTGCAAAAATGAGGATATGGGGTGTTTCTTTTTCTTAATGAAGAGTCTGCTTGTGATGATTTATTCATGATATGCCTACTCCTTTCTTTTCTTTTCTTCTTCTTCTTTTTCTTCATCATCTTCTTCTTGTTCTTGACTATTCTCTACCCAATGATGTCTTCTTTCTCCTCGGGTCAACTTTTTGTCTGTTCACTGTGTCAAAAGGAAAAAAAAAGCACCGATAGGGTCTCTGTAGGTTATTTTATTATAGGGGGAAAGGGGCTTTGTCTTTCTTCATTACATTGATTACCTGAGTTGAAAAGGTCTTTTTTTTCAGCTTGGGGGGAAAGGGGCTTGGTCTAAAATTTGATGGGTTTTTTACTGTATAATTTTTAAAATTCAGTGGATTGGGATTCTTGATGCATTTTAAAAGTTACCAGTTCAATAGTTGGTATGGGGTTTTCGGGTTGACTTTGTCTTTATACTGTACTGTTTGTTTAATCTTGTTGCTTTTATGAGATATGATGACACTATCATGGAACCGGCTTCTGGTTTGGTGGCAATTTGGTTTAGCTTTGGTGTAGTGTTATATAATTTTGTTCATTTTGCATTTTTTGTGGGTAGGAAGTTAATACCGAACTGTTTGTTGTTTTCATTTTTACTTTATTCTTCATTTGGTACATTCTTCCACTACTGTTTGGTTAGGCCTTGTTTTATAATTTTGTTTATTTGCATTTTTGTGTCTAGGAAGTTAATACCAAACTGTTTGTTGTTTTCTTTTTTACTTTATTCTTTATTTGTTACTTTCTCGACTACTTTTTTTTTCTCCTTGGGTTGACAGATCCTGTTATGTGTGCAGCAAATATGGAACGATATTGGGGAGACCGAAGTGGAGAAAGATCGAATGCTGATGGAATTGGAGAGGGAATGCTTAGAAGTATACAGGAGAAAGGTTGATGAGGCTGTTAACACCAAAGCACGCTTTCATCAAACAGTTGCCGCCAAGGAAGCAGAGCTTGCAACACTAATGGCTGCGCTTGGCGAACACGATATTCATTCACCGGTAAATTTTTTTTGCCTGTATTCAAATTTCAAATGTCAATTCCTTGCCTGACATCCCAGTAATTTGCTGTCTGGATATCAAATAAAGGAAAAATATTAAAGGATTCAAAATAGCATAGGTGCTTGAAGCTCAACTTGCTCCGTTCTGAGTCTGTAAGATAAGATTGCAATGATGTTGTCTTGTTAGAGCTTCGATTCTCCACTATGTCTCCACACCCCTGCCCAGGTTCCTGCATCTCCAATCCAATGTACCAATGAAAAATATGGGAGATAAATAATGTTATTCGGTAGATGTTACTGCAAAGTGTAAATCTTTTTAAGAACTGTGGGTGCTGGAGTACTGTCTGAAAATGTGAGAAGAAAATGAGAGTAGCACCTTTACTGCTCTCATGAAATATGTATAAAGTCTATTCCATATATTGAGTATATGTTTGGAATTGTTCAAATGAACTTTATATGTGGTATCAAGGAGATATCTATGTTATTTACGTGGTTAGTGTTTCTTCAACCTACCTATTTGAGGAAAAAAGGGGGCATGTTATAGTGTGCTAAGAAGATTTAATTAGGAATTAGTTTTCTGATCTTAGAATTTGCGATGATAAAAGATTTACTTGAATGACATGACTTTCTGATCCTTTTTGTCTGTGAATTTTGTAGATTAAGACGGAGAAGCGATCAGTATCCCTGAAGCAGAAACTTGCATCCATCACACCTTGGGTTGAAGAATTGAAGAAGAAAAAAGATGAAAGGTTGAAGCAATTTGAAGATGTAAAGGCTCAAATAGAAAAGATAAGTGGGGAGATTTTTGGATTCCATTCTGTCAATAATGCTTTGAGCAGCACAACAGTTGAGGATGATCAGGACTTGTCACTTAGGAGACTTAATGAATATCAAACGCATCTCCGAACACTTCAAAAAGAAAAGGTTTGTATTATGATATAAACTGACCCATGGACTTTCTTATAGCTCTGGACCATGGTTATGGGTTAATAAACCTCTGATTTTTGTGAATGATCAATTCATGTAAATATTCGTTTCTTGTTTGTGCAAGCTCCCTGCTGTTTATTTTTTTCCCGTAAGAAAAAGTAGTACATGTGGCAATTAAAATGCTTTTCTTTACCCCTGTTGTCTTGTTTTATATGCCTCATATCAATCAGTATATTGATCCTCCTTTTATTTTATAACTCATTTTTGCATTTTATATGTGTTCTTTTCAGTCTGATCGCCTTCAAAAGGTCTTGCAATGCGTGAATGAGGTGCATTCTCTTTGTAGTGTGCTTGGGTTGGATTTTGGTCAGACCGTGGGTGATGTTCATCCAAGTTTGCATGGGACTCAGGTGGAACAGTCAACTAATATTAGCAATAGCACATTGGAAGGTCTAGAGCAGGCCATTCTCAAGTTAAAAATAGAAAGGAAAACTAGAATTCAGAAGGTGATTTTTCTGCAGCATACTTAATTGCTTCTCGTTTGATTGGTTGTTGTAATTTCTTCCCTTCCTTTACTCTCGCCTGATACTTAAAGTACACTATTTTTAAAAATGCAGCTGAAGGATGTTGTAGCAAAACTATTTGAACTTTGGAATTTGATGGACTCTTCAAAAGAAGAGAGAAACTGTTTTATGAAGATTACTTCTATTGTTGGAACCTCAGAATCAGAAATCACTGAACGAGGTGTTCTTTCAACAGAAATGATAGAGAAGGTCTGGAAGCTTCTTTCAGTTCCCTCACCCTTTGTTATTATTTTTTTTTCATTCTTTGCAATTTATTCTGTGGAGATGGAGCTCCTAGACTGAAAATTCCTTTTTTAGGCTTCAGCAGAAGTGGACAGGCTTGCCAAACTAAAAGCAAGCAGAATGAAAGAACTTGTTTTTAAGAAGAGGTCAGAGTTAGAGGAAATATGTAGATTGACTCATATTGAACCAGATACAAGTACTGCGGCCGAGAAAGCTAGTGCATTAATAGATTCTGGTCTGTTCCTGTGCATTAATAGATTATTTACCTATAACCACCTCTTAGCTTGTGTTTCAGAACGGCTTTCTTCTGCGACATACTTTTGTTTTTCAAAGCTTTCTTAAGAAGCTAACAAAAATAAGGGATTATTTCTCTTAAACAAGTTGAGCCAAACACATATTTAGTACTTCTTTAAATCCTTTTTTTTCTTTTCAAGCTTTACCTGGAAATGATCTGAGTATCTGACATTATGCAATCGTACTGTTTTTTGTATAGGACTGGTGGATCCTTCTGAGCTATTAGCCAACATTGAAGAACAGATAATTAAGGCAAAAGGTGAAGCTTTGAGTAGAAAAGAAGTAACAGATAGGATTGATAAGTGGTTTGCTGCATGTGAAGAGGAGAATTGGCTTGACAAATATAATCAAGTAAGCCAGAAATTTTATTTAATCAAGTAAGCCAGAAATTATATTTTATCATTTGTATAGCTTCATAAACACGCTGGTAGGACACAGGCCTGCCAGGGTTTTGCCTTCTTTCTTTGTTTTTAGATCTCTTTTTTTTTTTTCTTGCCCAAACTCTTGTACTTTTATTGAAAGTTTCAAATGATATTGAATACATTGTATTTTTCATTAAAAAAAGAGATTCTTGCATGGATTAATCAAGATCACTTGCATCACTACACCATAAAAAATTGCATGTCAGATGAACTGAAGTGAAAGTTGATGAATATTTAGTTTGAAAAAGTGAAACCAAATATATCAAAATATTTATAAATCACAATTTTATTGTAAGCTTGAGTTTCCTGTTTGTATCTATGTGATTAGTAAATATAATTGGTCTCACTTTATGTTGTGTATCTTGTTCAAACTCGATCAATCTGATGTGGCATTTTTTGTGATGCCATATTTTTAATCAGAATACAATTTTGTTGCCCACTAATTAGGATACAACTAATTAGAGACACAATAAATTTGACCTTTTCATTAATAGTTCGAGTGTTGCAGTTAAAATAAATGTTATTGATTTAATTTCATTATGGACAACTGTTACTGTTAGATCATTTAGTTTGTTCTCTGAAGTATTAAAAACAATTACAGGATGACAACCGATACAGTGCTGGGCGAGGTGCTCACATTAATCTTAAACGTGCAGAACATGCTAGAATAACTATAGGCAAAATTCCAGGTTTGCTTTCATGAATGCCTATGAACCTATCCATTATTGACAGTGCCATTTGAACTTCTGATGACAGTATGTTTTCTTTCAGCTATGGTTGACAATCTTATAAACAAAACATTAGCCTGGGAAGATGAAAAGAAGACTCATTTTCTATATGATGGGGTGAGCTTTGAAGTGCTGTAATTATTTCTGGTTGTGTTCTCTATCTTGAAGCATTTTTTAAGCAGGTAAATTTGATTGTCATTATTATCTGTAGGTACGTTTGGTGTCAATATTGGATGATTATAAACTGGCCAGACAACAGAAAGAGGAAGATAAGAGACGACATAGGGTAAATTTACTTGTCTGTACACATTTGCCAATTATTTGTTGTTTGTCCACAAATTAATCTTTGAATACAAAATAAAAAGGATTTTTTCTTTAAACTTTAATGTTATGAGAAATACTGCTACATGTTTCTCTACAATTTATAGCTATTACAATTGCATTATTTGGAATCTTTCAGGACCTTAAGAAGATGCAAGATCTACTCCTAAATCAAAAGGAAGCCATGTATGGTTCTAAACCTAGTCCAAGAAAAAATAACAGCTTTAGAAAGACTAATAGTTACCGCGCAAATGGCAATGGATCTATGCCTCCTACACCCCGTCGTAACTCCCTAAGTGGTGGAACAACATCTGAACTACTGACACCGCGGTCCTACTCTGGCCGTCAGAATGGATATTTTAAGGAAATGAGAAGATTGTCTACTGCACCACTGAACTTTGTGGCTATATCCAAGGAAGATACAATGTCTTATGCTTCCCTTTGTGGTTCAGAGCCTGATTCCCCTCCCCAAGTTTAAATGATAAAAAGAAGAAAAAAAAATGGTAGGTTGTGGTTTCAGTCTGCAATTGTTATATTTTTTGTACTTAGGTCCAGTTTGGATAAACTTGTGAGATGAAAATAATAAGAAGATGAAATTAGTTAAGCTTCTTCCAGAAGTTAAAATTATAGCTTATGCATAAGTTAAAATCTGCTTTTAGAGAAGCTAAATGACAAATTCTATAAATTAGCTTATGCATTAAGTGCTTAGCGTAACTTATAGGAAAAACTTCATTTATTTTACCTTATTTTCTTTCCTTGTAAGCATTTATCGAGAAGTTTATCTAAATAGGACCATGATCGAATAATTTCTTGGCCTTGGTCATGCTTTCACCGACAAGATAATTTGATGATGTTATTCAACTTGTGCAGGAATAGGGTAAACAAGATTTTCCTGGGCAGTAGCGGCAGTAAACATGATTGAAAGCAGCACAAACCTTGTGAATACACGAGATGGATTGTACACTAGTATTTGGTTGTAATAAAGCTGAGATATACGTGGACAGTGATAACTGACATTTGAAGAAACATTAGCTTTGGGAAGAGTGTTGATACTGGTAGGGACAGTACAGGGACTCCTTTGTAATTGTAGAGGGTAAACAAAACGGTGGAGATCAATCATACAGTGTTTGACCATGATGTATTTATTATGTTGTGGGTTTTGTTTTGTTTGTGTTCCATGTGTATATATGTTTTCAGTGCGATGGCCATCATTTCATGTACTAGTAACTAAGATTATTTTGATTCATAACTGTAGGGAGCGTCCATGCTATATACTTCATGCCCATTATTCATGTTTGTTACATTTGATAATCCAAGTTCAAATGTTATTCTGCTCGGAGCAAGCTTACTTACTGGCACTTAGCCCTGCCTGCACGAGTGTGAACGAAAATGAATGTTACATCGAATGTGGATGCTTGTAATAAAGGGTGAACAAAAATCGATTCCGTAAAAGAATCCAAATCAAATTGGTTTTAGAAAATCGGTTCAGAATTGGTTCTGAAGCGAATTGATTTTAGAAAATCGGTTCTGAACTGAAAGTTGGCTTAGAACCGAACTGGTTTTAGAAAATTGGTTTTGAATACTTTTTAAATTGGTTTAGAACTTTTCAAATAAAATTTGATTTAGGTGAAAATCAGTTTGATTAATCAAACCGATTTTATAAAAAAAATAATTCAGTTAATCAAGCTGGTTTTGTAAAAAAAGTACAGTTTTTTTTTTCAAATCAGTTCAGGTAAAAACCGGTTTGGTTTAGGTTTGAACCAGTGTTTTTTTTTTTTTTTTTGCATACCCCGTAATCCTGTTATTATTAAGTTAGCTGCTGTATAAAGATTTCATAAGCATCTACAGGCTACCTTAGAGAGATAATAAGGAAATAAAATGAAACTAGCTTATTTCATTAGTTAAATTATATTATGTACATATAATAAGTGTGGAGAATTTAATACGAAAGAATTTATTTTTTCTTATTTCATAATCATCGGAACAAAAGATCCTAATTGAAAATAAAAAAGACATCAGAGATGGGCAAAGTGAAGACTTGACGAGGCCTCAATGTTGATATTCTATGACCTTAGGATCTTGATGATGGTGCAATGCACCCTGGTCGGTAGCGGCAAAGTGCAATCGCCCAACACTACACACTAGGTATAAAAACAAAGACAAAAGAATGCAAACCTTTTTTTTTTTTGATTGTTTTGAAAATTGGAGGAAGTGTCTTCAAATCATGTAAAAAACCAACTCAACACCACTTTATCCAAACATGCTTTGTAGATCACACCAAAGTATTGGGTCCCATGTTAAAAATATGTACTTAAATGAAGAACTGAATTGCTTACTGCCATTGATGAGTACGCTGAACTTGTAAACCAATAGCGTGTGACTACTAGGCATTACAGAACAACATACTGCAATCTTTGGAAATTTGTTTCTAAACGAGAAAAAGCATTGATAATTTCATCCATCCGCTGCACCAGTCCTTGCGCGTTGCAAGCTTTTGGAACAACAAAAGGAAATCATAATCCATGCATACTTTGATGACATTATTGGGACTTATGTATGGATAATGCACGTCAAGATATGTAAAATTCACGTCAGAAAATGAAATCCGGGACGATAACAAACAAGCTTTGTCCTTGGAGACAATTCTGAGCTCAAAACTTATTCATCATCTTGGTTCTCTCCAAAAAATCGATATCTCGCATGCTCATAACATATCACTTCAACTTTAGGCAATATACATATACTACCTGGTAGCTCATTAAGCCTTTTTCATCCCTTCAGGGACAATAGTTGAAGCCCAACAAAATTTCCAATTGAAAATGGCAATGTGTCTATGGCTGTGTTGTCTAAATATATTTCTCTTATTTTCTCCATCTTTCCCAACACTTCTGGGAAGCTCTCAAGACACGAGCACCCCTGAAGATCCAAAATTCCCAGAGATATCAACATGATGTAGGGTGCTAGAATTTTTAGCTTGCTGCATCCTTTAGCGCTCAAGGATCGGAGCTTATCAAGAAACCCAATTGAACCATCAATTTCGACTAAATTAGTACAGTTATCGAGACACATTTTCATTAAGAGTGGTACTTCTCTTAGGCTCGGTAGATTGGTCTAGAATCTGCAGTCTTCAAAGCTTATTATACACACCGATTGCAACATCTGCATAATAACAGTAAGTGACTCAAGTTATCGTCTTTTGAAGTAGAAATTCATGTTGAAAAGAAAAACTGTGACAGAATACAAGCCTTGTGTGGTTGGAAGACCTTAAGGCAACCTTCAGGCATACCAATCTAGCACTCTCAAACTAATTGGTAGTGGTAGATGCTCGGGGCCTGTTGAAAAGATTGTATTTTCAACAATCAAAATTCTCAGGTTCTTCATCTTCTCGAAGGCTTTTCCATTCCATTGCACTTCTATGTTGTTGTATCCTTCAAGCTTTATGAATTCTGTTTTATCAGTTCCCTTTGAAGCCCAAAGCGCAATTTAACCACAAAAACGTGCATATTAGCAATGCGATCCACATATTTGGATGAATATACAAGTACTAAAGATTAACGTAATCAGCCATCAAACATGTTAAATTGAGAAAATTGGGGAAAGTATTCCAAAATCTTGCACATATTAATCAAAATCAGTAAATGAAGGGAATGAAAAGACAAGAAATAGTATAAGATGTTTATACTTTCTAACACACCGTATTTTCTTCCAAAACATGAACAATGTCCTCATCAAACCATAACCTACTTCGTTGCCAGGCTCAAGTATTGATTCATGCCTTACAATTTCTCTGCCCGTCTCTTGAATTAGATCACGCATTCTCACAAAACCAGGAGCATAAACATTTATGAGAGATCTGTCAACCAACACTCTCAAACCATCTCCTGCATGAAAACTACGTGCGTGTAGCATTTGTGTGACATAGCCCACGTCACAAGTATTGAAGAAACAAGCTATGTCAAGGAAAATTGCCTTCTCATTTTCTTCCAAACCATCATAACTTTACTTTAAGTATTTCATGGATCCTTTCATGAGGTATTCTTTCATATTTATCTAATGCAGAATTACACTCGTTTAAAGTTTTCCCAAATAAGTGAGAACCTATCACTTCCAAAGCCAATGGAATGCCATGCGCATAAGAAACTGCGCGGTTTGAAATATTCACATAACTTGGATCAGCTTTACTATTTTTAAAGGCATTCCAGTTAAACAATTCAAGAGCTTTTTCAACATTTAATGGTTGAACCTCATATAATTTTACCACCCCATGAGTAGCTAGCAAGTGTTTGTCTCTTGTGGTGATAATGATTATACTTCCAGAGCCAAACCAATTTCCTGCAAGTACCTTTAACTGCTCTAATTTGTCAACATCATCTAAGAAGCAGAAGAACGTTCTTTTGTTGAAGCCTCCTTGTTATTATTGGAATTCCTCTGCAAACATCTCCCACTTTGATATCTTTCTCCTTGAGTATTTCAGAAAGTAGCCTTTCTTGGAGTTGGATAAGCCATGCTTATTAATTGTCTTTTCTCTAATGTCGGGAGAAAACATACACCTTCAAAATGACTAAAAATCAAGTTGTACACAGCACGAGCAAGTGTGGTTGTACCAATACCGCCAATACCATAAATTCCTATCATTTTGACATCAGATCCATGTTCAAGGAGATATTTCACTTCTAGCACTGCAGACTCTAGCCCAATTGGATTATCAGCATCGTGTAAAGGAATGCAATTAATCTTTTCAGAGACCTCTTCGACAATCTTGCAGATAAACTTATACTGGTTGAGACCTGCCCATCACAGAAAGACACGTGAATTGAAACTAAGCATCAAATTTGTGTATAGTTCACTCATTTCAGTCAGAACTAATCACATAAAATTTATTGTGTACGTCCATTTCTTAAATTTCATTTATCAAGGGATTCATATGATTTATTCCGCTTTCCTTCCTTATGAGTATTAATTAATATGAAGATTATTAGGCCAATGGAAAAAGAGTAACATATAGTAAGAAATAAAGGTGTTGGAAATGCCAGCCTGATAGATTAGCTGCTTCAGAATAAGTCCCCATCTGATGCCGAACTTGTGATGGATCCACATCATAAAATATTAATTGGATGAATTGAACAACCTTTTACTAGCTTCAAGCACTCAAGGATCTTGACAAGTTCATCCAAACAATCGTTGAGGATGCATAGTTCTTGGAGAAAACAATGATGGGCAATATAATCCTCGAATTTTGAATGGCGTTGAGAAGAGCTGGTGTAATTTCCTCCCCTCTTCTAAGCTCTTCATCATCGGTGAAAGTATGAATTCCCTTTTCGCGTACAGAATTTGAGAGATTACCAGTGAAATTGTCACGAGTGTCTTTACCTCATAAAATCCATTTGCCTGTGTAGGAAGACGAGGATGGCGCTGCTATCTCTGCCATGATTTTGAAACTCCAAAAATATTAAACTCCAAAAAGAACTCAAGTTGAACACATGACACTTATAATAATTTTAACTCTAATAAGAAAAGTAAAGCCAAAATAATATTATACTCCATATAATAATAACAGTTTTACCAATCCAATTTGTTTCCTAATCCTGCCAAGAGAACATGATATGAACCAACTTATAGGATGGTGTTGAAATCAAGCAAATGAAACAAGAGAAATTTGACCTTAACCGCGATCTGTGGATAGAATCAAAGTTATTAAGAAGTATAACCTTAATGGTGACTTGTCGGTAGAACCAATATTATAAAGTTCTTAATCCAAGAATAAAAGGGAACTCTCACAATGAAGAAAAACAAGAGATTGATATATGTTGAAAGAGATTATAACAAAGACCAACTGAAAATTGAGTTTCAATCATTATTTGCTTCTTTAACAGGTAATATTGGTACGCTCACTACCCCATGCTTATTAGATAATTTTTTTAAATGCTGATTTGCTACTTTGTTTTTTTAATACATTGATTGAACTCATGCAACTGAGCAAAGGGATATATATGATACAATTATGAATGTTGTTAATCTGCAAAATGGCCGCAACTTCTTTCTTTATGGCTATGGAAAAACAAACAAAACTTTTATGTGGAGAACTTTAGCCTCCACATTGTGTTCACATGGCCATATTGTATTGACAGTAGCATCAAGCGGCATAACATCTTTATTATTGCCAGACGAGAGAACTGCACATTCCAAGTTTGCAATTCCTGTTCCTATTTTGCAAAATTCCACCGGTAATATTCATCAAGGTAGTGAACTTGTTGAACTTTTAAAGGTGACTAAGCTAATTATTTGGAATGAGGCTTCGATGACACATAAGTTTTGGTTTGAAGCATTAGACAAAACCTTCAGAGACATCATGAGTTTTTCTGCTCATGGTGATTCCCCTTTTCGAGGGAAAATTGTGGTATTTGGAGGTGAATTTAGATAGATTCTCTAGGAAGCCGACTAGACATTATCAATACTATTATCAACTCCTCATACTTGTGGGAATATTGTCAGATTTTGAATCTAACAGTTAACATGCACCTCCAAATTAATTCCAACAATACAAATGTCCAAGAACTATGACAATTTTCTAATTGGTTGTTCTAAATGGGTGATGGCAAACTTTCTCTACCTAATGATGGGTATGCATACATAGAGATTCCTGATGAATTTCTCATTACCGACCACATTGATCCCATACATGCCATTGTTGAGAGCGCTTATCCAAATTTGGCCCATGCATATGCCAATCCAGATTTCTTGCAATCAAGAACAATCCTTACAACTAATTTGGTTAATATGTCTTGCACAGTTGAAGGCACACCACTTGACACAATTATTCCTGAATTACTCATCATGTTGCTTTCTACATTGTTGTTGGAGCATATTTAGTCAATGGAGTTGCTGCTATTCCTTTTCTGAAGCAATTAGACTGATATCACAAGGACTCTACACTTCCTACCTCTAGATGTTGCATTCATCATTGTTATTGGAGCATATTTAGCCACTGGAGTTGCTGCTACTCCTTTTCTAAAGCAATCAGACTAGTATCATGAGGACTCTATACTTCCTATCTCTAGATGTTGCATTCATCATTGCTGTTGGAGCATATTTAGCCACTAGAGTTGCTGCTACCCTTTTTCTGAAGTAATCAAATTGATATTTGAATGTCCATAATTGGTCTTTTTGTTAAATTTGCCTCTACCCTGTAATTGTATATGGTACATACTCATGCTTATCTAATATTTTTATCATTTATAGATATAAATATAACATAATCAATGCTTTTTTTTGTTCCTTTTTGCAATCACCGCTATTTTATATCGATGGAGATGTATTCTTTTCTAGATTAAGAAAAAATCTGTTGATCAGTTCCTTTACAACATGCATAACGATCAGCGTTACCTAGCGTACGCACGAGTACCGTATTTGTTACTTACAATAGTGAATTTTATGTGAATGGTTAACACGCACACATGCATATACACAGGTACAAATTAATATAATTATATGTAACTTTTAGTTTTAGGTATATGAATATTATTTATTACTTTGGCCGCCACTGGCAATCTTCGATTCCATGGATAAAAAGAAAATCTTATCTGTGAAACATATACAAATCAAAAGGAAATATGAAAAAAATATTACAAAAAATATGAAAAAAGATATATACTAAAAGATATATAATAGGTTGGATTGAGGTTGCAAGTCAGGATAACATGTTTGATTTTATGTTGAAAGATTAATTTTGAATTTAAAATTAATTTTGAGTCCAGAGTTCATCCTAAATTAAACAATTTTACTCTTAATTTAATTCTATAATAAAAACAGTCAAACAAAAATCACATTATTATCAAATTAATTTTATTCAAAATCAATTTTTACTAATCCAAAAACACATATAATTAGGTTTATGGGTTGGATTTGAGACTCATTAAAGTTACCTGAAACTGTATGAACATATCAGGTTATATTGGGGTCCTCTATGATTCATTGGGATTTTATAGGCAATTCCACCGGCGAGAAGGAGCTTTAGACCTTAGAAGAAACGAAATGGAAAAAGCTGCACAAGAAAAGTGATCCCGTTTGCTTTCAGCCAAACACGTCGTTAGGCGCGTACTTGAGTTGCGTCCTAAAATCTAATTGAAAAGTCCCCTGTTTGTTCTTCTTCTCCTCATTCCTCAACGATATGGACAAACTCGGCGAAGAAGAGCAACTCAGAACCAGCACCTTCCAACGCTTAAAATCACACACTTTGCACCTTCTCGACCTTTTGCAGAACCCTCACATTCAGTATCAGAAGCATTGTTCTCTCACCGTAATCCCCCAACTCCTTCGTTTCCTTCAGAGTTCTTCGCCCTCTACGTTACAACCCTTCTTCGAGTAAGCCAGCTAACTTCTTCTTTTTTTTTCCTTCCAATACAAACTCCACATTTAACATAAACCCTAATTTAAAACAGAACAAATTTTAATCTACCTGTATGAAGTAATTTCAATGAACACATGAATTCTGCAATTCTCTCTCTCTCATGAATTGTGACATGAAATTTTATTATTTGAATTCAGCTATATCTGAATTAATGATTATTTTAACCTTGCTGTGTGATGTAATTTTTTGTTTTCCAGCTACACTCTGTTTCCGTTACTTCTGCTCCTCGATGCAGCGATCCAGTGCAGGTCTACTCAGAAAGTTGATTCTCAGGAAAATTATAACATGCCTGGTGTTCTGAAAACACCTGTTAATGTGAGTGATGGCGTTGCTGAAGGTGTGGTTAATTGTTTGGAGGAGCTTCTTAGGAAGTGTCGTTTGAATTCTGTGGATCAGGTGGGCTGATTGATGTGCCTTTGACATTTAGTCTGGATTCTATGCAAATTATGAAATGTTACTTTAAGGTTTTATTTGCTTGTTTTTAGTAGTTGATTAAATTAGAACTGGAACTGTTAAGTGTGCCGGATGTGTTATGAATTGAGAACTATGATGCACTCATCAGTAGGGAAGGATGGTCAAAAGAAACAAATGAAGAACAAAAGGAATCTAGGGATATATGGATTTGGGGATAGTGGCCTGAATGTAAAAAACCAGAAAATTTGTGGAACTTTTTTACTTGAACAGTTGAACCTGAAGCTGCATTGCATTCTGCTCCAGCTATAAGGATCAAAATAGAAGATAGAGGACTGCCATCTTCCTAGTGTAAAACATGGAGCAAATGTAGATATGTTGTGCAATATCATTTGATGCAATTATACTTTAGTTAGCTCATGTTCATTTTGCCTCCCTTTGGTTTCAGCTCATGGTCTGTCATTGTTCACCTCATCCATTATAAATGCTCTTTAATGTAATGAGATTATATGCTGATTGTAGACAATGATCTAAGCTTACTTACCCTTGATAGTTTGGTGTCACAGTGAAATAGTTTTGACAGGAAAGTGCCATAGCCATTTGTCTCTGAATAATTGGTGGCATGAAACAGTGTTTTGTTGAGGTTTATTTTTTTTATTTATATTTTGCTTTTATTGCAAATGCTGGTTTTAGGCCATCTTGACTTATATATATACTGTGGCTGTATTAACTCATGACTATTGTAGACTATATACTCCTCATTTGCCATGAAAATCTTTCTAAACTGAATGTTGTTTGGTATGAGATTAGAACAAATAATACTGAACTGTGATAATCTTTAACAGATGGTTGTGCTGCTAAAAAAGTTAACATATGGGGCCATGTTATCACCCTCCGAAGCTTCAGAGGAGTTTCGTGAAGGAATTTTGTTGTGCGTCAAGGCACTGCTTTTGAGCTTATATTCCTGTTCCGATGTGTCTTGCTTGTGTGAACAAATTCCTGGTTTGCCTGCACTTTCGGATGACATTTATAATGATGAACTTCATAAAACTTTCAAGTATGGTTCGGAATCAGACAAATGTTTACTTGCATTTCTCCAGTCTCAATTTGCATCAGCTGCTGTTGGACACTGGCTATCACTTCTTCTCAAAGTATGTTGATATTTTTTTTGTTGAGTTTCATGGAGAAATTTCAATTCAGTTATGTTTTTCTTTTTTTCTTGGGGTTGCTGGTTGGGGGTGGGGGGTTAACTGGTATTTAATCATATTTTATAACATAATAACCAAAATTTATTTAAAGTATATAGGTACATTCTATTATAGCAGAAGATAACTTCTTCAAGCAATCAAGAGAGATCTTTCTATTGTATACTCTAATATATTGAAAGTGACCAAATGGAATTCCCCCTTCTTTCTTTTTTGAAAGTTGGTTACCACATATTATATAGATTTATAATACCAATTTTGTCTTATGAAAGATTGCAGATACAGAGGCTGCTAGGGGACAAAAAGGTTCTGCAAGACTTCGAATTGAAGCATTCAAAACTCTGAGGGTGCTTGTTGCAAAGGTAATGCAATAACTATGCTTTTTGAAAAAAGTTCTAAGTTATTTATTCATTTTTTGCAAAGGACTGAAAAATATTTGTAGAGCTAATGGTTAACGGATGAGTATAAAGGAGGTTAAGACATCCTCCTTAGAAAAGATATTAACGGGGCAAAACACACAAAAAAATTCCTCAGGGCAATAAAGTTCTTGTCTCCCTGCATGCTTGATTGTAGTTTTCAATATAGAAGCCATGGGAAGAGAACCAGAGGTATAAAAGCTTTTTCTATCCCATTACAACATCGAAGACTATGAAATAACTGACCAATCAGGATTCCAAATCCTCCATATAGCTTTGCCTTTTATTGCATCTTTGGAATCCTCCGAAGTTGTTATATTTTCTATCACTGCATAAAATACTCATCTGGATTTTGGTTTTAGAGTGGAAAAATGGAAATTGTAGGGGCGAAGTCTTAAAATACCTGAAGTGAGAGACTTTGTCCTTCCTTTCTGAACATGGATTTTATTTTTTTTGTTTATGAATTCTTTTATCTAAATGTAATTGAATCAACGTGGAATTGAAATATTGAATTAATTGATTGTGTTGGTTTACTCTTGCAGGTTGGTTATGCAGACGCATTAGCCTTCTTTTTGCCTGGCATTGTTAGTCAGTTAGCTAAAGTTTTGCACAGTGCAAAAACAATGATAAGTGGGGCTGCTGGAAATGTGGAATCTATTGACCAAGCAATCAGAGGTTTGGCAGAATTTCTTATGATAGTCCTCCAGGATGATGCTAATGCACCTGCCCTAGATATTGAAGCGTCTTCAGACTTTTATTCAAATGAGTGTAATTCAACACTTTCTCTTTTGGATGAGCTTCGCCACTTGCAAGTTAAAAATTGTGTTAAAACAAAAGCTGCTGAAGATACAGATGTTGAGTCAGAAAAAATCTCTTGCTCCCAAACTCAACTCCAAGAAATGGGGAATACTGATCCTGGCAGAGAGAACATGTCTTTGCATGTGAACCGAACAAAAGATTGGATGCAGAAGACATCAGCACATGTAAATAAGCTGTTGAGTGCAACATTTCCACATGTATGTTTAATGATGTTAGTTTCCTTGTCTATTTTTTGCAGTCTTCAGATGTTTTTAACTACAGTGCTATGTGTATATTTTACTATTGCAATGTAACGTTTTATGTGATCAGTAAAATCATTGAATTTCAGATCTGTATTCACCCTTCACAAAAGGTGAGAAAGGGACTTGTTGATGCTATAAAAGGACTCTTGTCAGAGTGCTTCTACACACTGGGGGAAAGTAGACTGATGCTTTTGGTGAGCTCTGAACTGGTTAACTGGGAATAATGTTAGGTTTGTGCCATAACCATTAGTATGCTTTATTGTGGTTGACAATATGATGTTATATAGTGAAACTGATGGATTTGAAGTGTAGCGTAAACTAGTCCTTAGCAAACGTTAATACTGGATTGGACCCTTATGAGTTTCTGTACCTACAGCTTTCTGTTCCCCATTCCCTTTATAAAACCAATAAAAAACAGTTAGCTTTTATCCATTACCATAAATAGGCCAGAAACCAGCATCTGTCCCACAGTTGGTTTAATGGCTGAAGGTATTATTTAAAGCCATTGACATTAAGCTCCAGCCAAAACACCAACACCAACAAAATGTGTACTGTTGTGTACAACTTTTTTGTCCTTGATAATGGGCATAGCCTCCTAAGATGCAAGGCTAGCACAAAGGTCCCCATAAACAATAATTAGTTTGTTTTTCAGAGGCCAAGAGGTGGTCAAGTGGATGAAATTGGCTGCACTAAGGAATGTGTTGTCTTCAGTTGCATTTTTCCGGTCCAATGCAATGGGGAATGCATGCTTAAATTTTTT
The DNA here is from genome assembly GCF_000004515.6 of Glycine max. Lineage (NCBI taxonomy): Eukaryota > Viridiplantae > Streptophyta > Magnoliopsida > Fabales > Fabaceae > Glycine > Glycine max. The sequence continues at coordinate 50,407,495 of NC_038245.2, read as the reverse complement.
CACCTGCTCTTATTAAGACTTCTTTAAGTTGATTACCTTTTTCTTTTGTACTCCTTTTCCTCTCTGATTATTTCTATGCAAACCCATTGACCATGAGTTAAACTTTTTTTTGTTGGGTAATGACTTAGTTTATCTTCTGTCTTGTAATCTTCTCTTGTTAATTGTTTTTATTTTTTAATTTATTTGCTAATGATTCAGGAGTGCTTATGTGCCTTGGTCGTTGATGTATCTAATGATGTGTCTTCAACTGCACAAGATTTCCTTGAGTGTTTGTTCTCACAAAATTTGAAACATGTTATAAAACACAATGCTGCTGAGATATTTATCAGGTTCATCTTTTAGTTTGGACTTATTACTGGTTGAGGATGGTTCCCCCTAAGGTTTTTTCTTAATCAGAAATATTTCATCTTTCAAATTCAGGAACCTTGAAAAGCTTCCCAGAGTGGTGCTTGGCCATGAGGAGTCACATGCTGTGTTACATGCTCAGCAATTACTAACAATAATATTTTATTCTGGTCCTCGTCTGTTAGTGGATCATCTTCAGTCTCCTGTATGGGCTTCTATAATAATTTCACATATTCCTTCTATAGATCTATAATAATTTCTCCTGTATTTGTTACAATAATGGTTTGTTCTGTTTCCTTAGATGCAGTTATCTTGTAGACTCATACAGAATAATAGAAGAAACTAATTAATCATACAGGGTACAAATTGGTGTATATTGGAAACATTTTTCTTTGATAAGAAAACAATTTATTAAGATAGAAAAGGAAAATTCAAAAGGAGTATAAAATATCTGCTTGGAGCTCACATGCGAAATTGATAGTAGGGTTTCCAGGAAAATAAACCTGAAGTGTCAAGGGACGAAATCCTCTTATCTGGGATTTTAGATGAGAGTGCGATTGAATCCAACAACTCTAAGACTGACATTCAGAAAATTTCCTATCATTTTTCTAAAAAAGTGAAAATCCCAAGAAACAGTTGAATGAGTTAAAGAATAAATCTGAATAACAGGAGCATTGTGCAATAGAGATGATAAAGTCGAGGAAAAGCCATTTAGATGTCAAAGCAATGCTTTTAGAGACCAAATTACCAAGACCCAAACCTCCTCCCTTTTTGGGTCTATAGCAAACATCCCAACTAACTAGGTGTAACCATGTAAGTTCAAAATATTCTTTTATTTAAAGATAACACCAATTGCATCTCAATCACAAGGCATCTATATTATACAGATAAATATGATTGTTATTGCTAGAATATCCAGAAAACATTTCATAAATCGTCATTGTATCTCTTAGAATATTTAAGTGGATTTTATCTCTCAGTAGCTGTTTCCTAATTTCATTATACTTCATTATTTGCTTCCATATTTAGTAACGATTAGAGGTCTTTAATTCTGAATGCCATCACATTGCCAGTGTCATATTTTTAGTTTATTTCTTTTAGTGTGTTTAATTATAACAGGCTTAAAACTTAGTAAGCTTTAATTGTCTCTTAGAATATTTTAGATGATCTTCTAGTATTGTTTTCCATATTTCATTATATTTTGTTTTTTTTTTATCTTTATTAATTAGGATTAGGAGTAATGCTTCCTGTGAATCTGTTTAATCTGAAAAATCACATTGAATATAGTATAACCAGTAAAAGCCTGGCCCAATAACATTCAATACATACTATAAGATGTTATGCCTCCAATAACATTCAATACATACTATAAGATGTTATGCCTCTAACACTCCCTATTCAATCTAGAGCAGGTATGTTAATCATATAAAGTCACCTGTTCATTATTTAATCCTGCATGCCCAGGCTCTGTGAAATGAAGTATTGCTTCTCATACTCTTGTAGTAAAACATAGGTCACATCTTCTTTATGTTTATATTTTACACACTTAATTTAGTAAAAGTGAACTCTTTTCGCATTTACTTTCATGGACTTTCGTTCTGATGCTTAAAAGTGATCAGGTAGAAGCTGCTAGATTCCTAGATTTGTTTGCTGCATGTCTAAGCCATAATACAGTGTTTTCTGGTTTGCTCGGCATAATCACTAAAACAGATCGATCATCAACTCTGGGATATCTTCCCTCCATTGCTGAGTTGAAATCTGGAGCTAATTTCTTCAATTATGGCCCCCTTCTTATAAATTCTGCTTTATCTGAAGTCCCTAAGTGCAGGCTTATTGAGGAAAAAAGTATAGATGAACCTGTGAAAACTGCTCAAAACAACTATGAGCTTCCTCGCATGCCCCCTTGGTTTAGTTATGTTGGTAGTATTAAATTATACCAGCCTCTTGCAGGGATTCTCCGATTTGTGGGTTTATCTTTAGTGGCAGGTGATTTCCAATTCAATGTTCTTTTTCTTAAAGCTCAAAGAGTTTGTCTTTAACCTGGATTTACTCTTGTTACCTTTGTTTGTCATTGCTAGATAATATAAGTGAAGGGCTTCTGTCGCATGTGATTGATATTCTACTCGGTTACTTCCGTAGATTGGTTTCTGAGCTTCGTTTAAAAGAATACAATAAAGAAAGCTGGCAGTCTTGGTATGACAGGAATGGTTCTGGACAGTTATTGCGGCAAGCTAGCACAGCTGCATGCATGCTGAATGAGATGATATTTGGTCTATCAGATCAAGCAACTAATGATTTTGCTAGGATATTTCATAGGTCTACTCTAAGCAGAGGAGTTCAGGTTCAGTCTTACAAACATGATAGTGCATTTCATGAATTTTCCTGGAAGAAGTCCAAGGATAAAGGTGTAAGGAGTTGTTTAGTTGAGTGCATTGGTGGGATCTTACACGAGTATTTATCTACTGAGGTATGGAATGTTCCAATTGATGGCAGAATTGCTGACTTGCAGCTTAATGCTGCAGTTGAAGAAGATATTAGCCTATACTTTTTCCAAGATGCTGCAATGCTACGTGAGGTAAGATACTATTTTCATAAGCTGACATGGCTGTTTATTGGTTGTAATTTGGTTTCCTTTTCAAATTTATCTCCAAAGAAGATTGACATAATATCAACAATGGCTTCCTTATTGTGAAACAGGTTATTATTGATGGAGTAGGAATCTTTAATCTGTGCCTTGGAAGAGATTTTGTTTCAAGTGGTTTTCTTCATTCTTCACTTTATTTATTGCTGGAGAACCTTAGTTCTTCAAATTACCGAGTTAGAAATGCAGCAGATTCTGTCTTGCATATACTTACCACCACATCTAGCTATACAACAGTTAGTTTGTTAGTCATGATCTTTGTTTATTTTCCAATTTTTCTTCCATGACTATTGACTGCTATCTTATATGGCATTTATGTAGGTTGGACAGTTAGTTTTGGAAAATGCAGACTATGTGATTGATTCAATATGTCAACAATTACGCCATTTGGATCTAAATCATCATGTGCCAAATGTGCTGGCATCCATGCTCTCCTACATTGGAGTGGCTCACAAGATATTGCCTCTTCTTGAGGAACCGGTATGACCATGTTCTCTTATTTCCATTTTAAGGAAACTAGCTTCCCTCATTTTTAGGGTATGCTATGATAATTCTTTTGAATTTAGATGGCCTTTAGTAGTTTGTGATATATATGTGCCAAATGTGTTTGTTCAGGTACCATAGAAGGGTTGGTTTTCTTAATAATACTCAATTTATGTGGGTATTGTCTGTTTAAATTGTTTAATAGTTGCATTCATTTGGTCATTCTCTAAACTCTATTGCCTTGGATTACAATGTGTGTGTGTGTGTATACAAAGCAAATAATTACCTTCCAACATGCTTGGACTTTATTGGCTGAAGTCTTATGGTCTAATGATGTGCAATTGAACAGATGCGCTCTGTGTCAACAGAACTTGAAATACTGGGTAGACACCAACATCCTGATCTAACTGTTCCATTCCTAAAGGTAAGTTGCTAGTTACCCCCTCCCTACTTTCTAAAACTGTGCTTCCATTTCCTTATTGAGTGGATTTTAATCACGCTATCTCCTCCATCTGGTAATTGCAAATCATCTAATACAATCTCTTTATATTCTTCCTCTTCATCTGGTAATAGCAAATCATCTAGTACAATATTTGAAGCCATATTTTGGACATCTTTTTCAAAATATTTACTACTTGCCATTTTCTTATTTAGAAACAGAATGGCTATTCTTTTTGCATTTTATTTCCTGTTTAGTGAGATCCATCTTGGAAGGGCTTTAGGATTCAAAAAATATACATAATTCTAATATCAGTTAATGCTCTGTAAATTGGTTGATTTCAGGCAGTAGTAGAAATTGTGAAGGCATCAAAACGTGAAGCTTGCCTGTTGCCCACTCAGGCAGAGTCGTTTGCCAGATATGTCAGGTCTATGGTCTCTAATTCAGAAGAAACAACACAAGGTTTGGACTCGCAATCCATCTTTTAGATTTTTTTTTGGGAATTCTCCTGGAAACTTGGAGCTTACATCATTGACTCAAGTATAAAATGCTTCCTTCAATTTGTAGCTTCTCTAGCAGAATTCACCTGTGTGTCCTTCAGTTATAAGTAGTGATAAGCTTCCTTTTCCCATGGTGACTTCTTAAAACTATGCAGCTTTTTGGGTGCATGCGTACACCATGCAGCTCATTCATGACCCCATGTGATTAATGATAAGCTTGATATTAGGTTAGATGCAGTGCAGATTGGTGCTCCTTAGGTTGTAATTCAAGTTGGTTAGCATGCATTAGGTCACCACAGTTCTGCACCTTGCAAATGCTAGGATGTATATACAACAGTACCGCCTGTACTAATTTTAATGTTCTATATAATATATATACTTTTGCTGATCAAAAAAGAAAAAAAAATCCCTCCAAAAAGAGAGGCAGGGAGAAGGTAGAAAAAGCTTACTTGTATATATCGAAAGTATCTAGATTTTCTTAAATTTCTTGCTTTATGTGCAAACTTAAAAAGAGAATTTCATAAAATTCCTAATCCATGAATGACTGATAAAGGTTTATGTTAGTCTTCAAGAGAGTCCTATTTGATCTATTATTGAGTGTTTAATTAACAAAACAATTTTATGTTACTATATTAGGATCCATAAACTTTTGCTTACCCAAACTTGTTGGGATCTTTAAAATCAAAGAAATTAACATGAGCTCTTAGCCATTAAGGAATACCAACAAACAACTATCTTCTAATTCTTTAGACTTCAGTTTATAATAGTATAATGTTAAAGTGATAGTAAATAGTAAGTAATTAGATAATATAAATTACTCTTACCTTGATTTTACAGTATATCAATAATTTATATGTTCATTTTATTAGGATTGCCATGCCTCCTGCCAAGTGCTAGATCTCCTTGACTGTGTTATAAAACAGTATAATAGGACTTATTTTGGTGCTTTTGCATCAACCAGATTATGTGATACCCATTCTCGTGGTAATGGTGATTTGTCAATTCTCACTAATTGAAGTGTTTTGCTTGTAGACCTGTGGGAGGACATTTTATTCAAGTTAAATGATTCTAGAAGATATAGACGAACAGTTGGTTCTATTGCTGGTTCATGTATTACTGCTGCAATCCCACTTCTAGCATCATTCAAGCAAGAAATATGCTTGGCCGCTCTGGATATAATTGAGGTACCTTTTGGTTGAAATGCTTTTACACTTCAACATTTTAGCCATTGATGTAAATATGTGAAGCGTATATTCTTTATCAGTATGGGTTTCTTCAGGAAGTTTTGCATGATTTTTCACAAATTGCTGGACACTGATGCCAGCTATTTTGAATAAACTCTGTAAATTTGAAAATAAAGAGAGAATTGTCTTTAGTAAGATTTCTTTGATGGAAATATGCTTTAAAAAAAAGAGAAGAGGGTATCCCCCTGCCCTGCTTCCTCCCTGTTTAGTGTCTGAAAATATATGTTCTCTTGACATCAGTAAAGAAGAATTTTTAAGCGTAAAAGTTATTTTGTAATTTTTCTTAGAATTGTAATGGTATAAGCTTTAAAGACCACTTTCATACAATTCATCTCTCTTTTTGTTTGTCATACACATTTATGGATATTGGAGTACTTTATTGTACTGATGTTTTATATTCAGATTTTTATTAGGCATTTTTCTTTATATAGGTTCACTGATTTGCTCTGTATTTTCTGTTACCCTAGGAGGTTTATTAGTTGGCATTCATTGATTTCAAGCCTTCTTAGGCATCTCTGACATCCTGTTCTTGGTTCCTTGTGGGAAGATATATTCTACTCCATTTCCATTAGTAATGGATTATTTTCTTAACCAAAAGAAAATCCTTGTAGGTCCTGACTTTTTCTTTTTATAAGAATATGTTGATAAACATTTCAAAGACACTGGTTTCTTATATTGCAGTTGACACAAAATGGCAGGTGCTTGAAAAGTGCTTGTCAGTTATTATTTCCTTGGATAAATATATAATATGTATTGTGTGAAATAAATTTATTTTGTCTGCCAGTTTGACTATGAATCTAAAATCATTTTAAACAATAGATTTATTTTGTATTTTTCTTATTGCTATTTGGATCATTTCTGGTTTTAGGGTGGCACGTTGGCAATAGCAAAAGTAGAAGCAGCTTATAAACTTGAAAGAGAAATTAAAGAAGCAACAGAAGAAGCGCTACAATCACTATCATTGTATCAACTGAAGGATACTTTGGAAGCTAATGAAGAAGCGGCTGATGAAAACAGGCTGCTTCCGGCAATGAATAAAATATGGCCATTCCTGGTTACTTGTATTCAGAACAGGAACCCAGTGGTGAGTAATTCCTCATTGATGGTCATTTTTCACTTTAAGATTGGAATTTCAATGCTATTTTCCATAATTGGATATAAATAATGACCTAAACTAGTTCCTTCAGATGATTGTAGGAATTCCCATGGAATTTCCTTCATCACCTTAAGTCGAATTAATGTTGTTCCTTCATCACCTTAAGTTGAATTAATGTTGTGTTTGATTGAGTTCTAGTTGATTGCTTAAGAGATGTTTTTTGACTGTAACTAATGTTGTCAGGCTGTCCGGAGATGCTTGAATGTGATCAGCATTGTAGTGCCAGTTTGCGGAGGAGATTTCTTCACACGGCGTTTCCACACTGATGGGACACACATTTGGAAACTTCTGATCACGTCCCCATTTCATAAAAAGTCAAATTTCAAAGATGAGAAGACCCCTTTACAACTACCTTATAGAAGCAGTTCCGTGTGTTCAGAGGATTCATTCGCTGAGACTTCCTATCTTAAAATTCAGATTGCAGTGCTTAACATGATAGCTGATTTATGCCGTAATAAGAGCAGTTCCTCTGCACTAGAACTCGTTCTGAAGAAGGTAAGTGGTCTGGTTGTGGGGATAGCTTGTAGCAGTGTTGTTGGACTTCGAGATGCTTCTCTGAATGCCCTCCATGGACTTGCATCTATTGATCCTGATCTTGTGTGGATTCTCTTGGCTGATATATACTACACTGCTAAGACAGAAAATTTTCCTCCACCTACACCAGATTTACCTGAAATCTCTGAAATTCTCCCTCTTCCCATATCACCCAAAGAATATCTATATGTGCAGTATGGAGGACAGAGTTATGGTTTTGACATAGATTTGGCTTCTCTGGATATTATTTTCACAAAAATTGATTCTCAATATCAAATGTATAGCTAAAATCCGAATTAGCTTATATAATGTTATTTGTAGCTTTTCTATCCCATTTACTCATCAACTTCCGATCTTCCCCCACGCAACACCCACATACAAATCCTTCTAATCTTATGTTGATTTCTGACGAGTGATATCTGAAACAGGGAAAGGATCATATCATGTACAGAATATCTGGTTCGCCTTCGACCTTTGGAATAAAATAGAGTAACTTTTTCTCAAGAATTCTAATTCAACTGACTCCATTTGTATTTTGGAATTTTGGGAATCACTTGATATTGAGGTTAGTTCTCCTTCAGAGTGTGGTTGGTAAGAGTGAAATAGAGGAGTGGAAATAGATGAGAATTAAAAAAAAAAAAGTGTTTGTTAGGGTGGAATTAGGGGAGAGAAATTATAAAAAAAAGAAGTGAAATCCCACCTTTTTATATCACCACGAATCAGCACAAAAATTCAATAGTAAACTCGTCTTCCGCATTCATAGTTGATTTTTAGTTAATAGCCTATTATTTTTTTACATGTGAAACTATTCGTTGTTCAATGATAACTCAGCCTGTTTTGCTTTGGTAAATTGAAGTCATTGAAAGTAGGAATCTGATTAGTTATAAAATGTTCTGACTAGGAAATTTTCATCTGCCAAAGCCGAATAACCCTAAAAATAGTCTATAAGGGGATAGACTAGAAGCTCATTATAAAGCAACCTATATATGGCCAATGTGAAAACTGAGAAGAGACTAAGAGCATCAGAAGAGTTTAAGTGTGCATTTCAGTTTAAGTAATTTAAAATATCAACTTTGGCCACCAGAGAGATTTGGAGTAAATTCTCCACTATCTTTGCTTAAATTTTCAAATACATTTGAAGATTTCTTGTCAATTTCAGTGACTTTAAAAAGAACAAAGCAAGAAATTTGACTTGTCACTGAACCGAGCGTTAAGTGATCCTACACTATGAGATAATTAGAGACATTTTGGAGGAAGAAGGAAAATCTGAAAGGCAGGATTGAGTATTGGCAACAATTATGACATAAGGGGCATCTTATGAGAAATATGAATAATAAAAAGGAGAAAATAATCTAAAGCAACTCAAGTTTAGAATCTTAAGGCTACTCAAAGTGAGTATCATTGCCTTTAGTTAGCTACTACTTGCAGCAAATTAATTTGGGCTATATTTGTCTTCTCAAAATTAATTAACGGCGATAGTAGCCTGTTTAAGAAAAGATAAATTCCACGCTAAGTGTTGCTGAATAGGTCATGCATCATAGTAAGATCTATGATTTGGACTAGAAAGCTCAATTTTGCAAGTTCCTTCCAATCTCCATAACATTCCCATTCAAGTTGAACATCCTTTCGAGGTTATGGGGAGATGAGCTTTCTGATTGCTCCAAGGACGAGTCTTCTCACCATGTGGCTCAAGATGACCCTCCTTTCATACCAAAAGAAATCAAACCCCCCCGAAAAGCAAACCTCCTTTTCTTTTTCTTATGCTAACACTGTTTTAATTGTCACAAATGTTCATCATTGAAAACCTTGCATCTCACAAATGTCCACTTTCTGCAAGTGACAACGACTCTGCTGAGCCCTTTTCAACCTGTTACATGTTGAATACTTTGGTCATTGAATATTGCTTTATGCACTGTGATGCACAAGTCCTCTGCATATCTAATTCTAACCTTTCTACTTTGACCTTGGACACCTTTCAAGAACACATTGTGCTTTCTATTTGGTTTGGAGCGTTTGATATTTGAAATGAATGAGTTAATTCCTGTGAGAACTTTGTTGATTTTAAATTCTAAATATGGACTTTTTGGGTTTGAAATTTAAATTTGGAATGGATTTAGATTTGTTGTCGATGAACTTCTAATTGCAATCCATTCCCAATTATTGGCAAAATATCTGGGTGTTGGTTAAGGTAATTTGAGAAATGTGCTCAGATGCTTTGTAAGTGCAAGAAATTAAAAAAATATATAAAAAAACTGCGTACCCCATTGCCCAGAGGCTCTTCGCTATACGAAGGTATGGGGGAGGGATATTGTACGCAGCCTTACCCTTGCATATGCAAAGAGGCTGTTTCCGGATTCGAACCCATGACCAACAAGTCACCAAGGCACAACTTTACCGCTGCACCAGGGCTCGCCCTCTAAAAACTTCGTACCCCATTGCCCAGAGGCTCTTCGTTATGCGAAGGTATGGGGGAGGGATGTTGTACGCAGCCTTATCCTTGCATACGCAAAGAGGCTGTTTCCGGATTCGAACCCATGACCAACAAGTCACCAAGGCACAACTTTACCACTGCATCAGGGCTCGCCCTCAAATTAAAAAAATATATATGAAACTAAAAAGAAAGGGAATTTTTTAAAAAAAAAAATTCAAATGTATGAGACTATGGTTGATCGGCGATATGGACAAGTGGTGATAGCAGCTTAGTTGAAGATGTTCTGGACTCAGGAGGAAGAATGACCGTTCAAAGTACTAGTACTTTATCTATATGTTACACTTTTAAGGATCTCCACCATTAATTATTTTATTGTTATATCTAAGGGTTCCAAAAACACTTTTGCACGATACAAGATCCGAGGAGATATTGCATGCTATGATTCATCTTGAAAGTGATCCTATTATGAGTTATATCTCTTCTTGTATCTCTCCTGATGATAATCTTAATCTGATTTTCCTTTTTACCATTGATGAATTCAAAGATGCTCTCTTTCAAATGGATTCTAATAAATCTCAAGGACCAAATGATCTTAACCTAACCTTTTTCAAAAAAAATTGGAACCTGTTGGGACCAATTTTTTTTTTTTTTTTCTGCAGCTACTTCTTGGCTTGAAAATGGTACCCTTCCCTCTCAAATAAACTCCACAACCATAGCCCTTATCCCCAAAAATAACAACCCCAAGACCATAAAAGACTACTGACCCATATCCCTTTGAAATGCCCTTTACAAAATCATCTCCAAGACACTTGAAAACCATCTAAAGCCTCTTCTTGAGAAATGCATTTCAAAGGAGCAATCAACTTTTGCTGAAGGTCGTTCCATTCTTGACAATGTCCTCATTGCCTCTTAGATTATTCACCATATGAGATGCAAGACCAAAGACAAAAATGGCGAGATGGCTCTTAAAATTGACATCAATAAAGCCCTTAACAGAGCTCAATTGAGTTATCTATTCAATGTGATGGCCAAAATGGGATTCCACCTGAAATGGATTAATCGGATAAAGCTTTGTCTTTAATCAATTCACTATTTAGTTCAGGTAAATGAAGATTCTAAAGGACCTATTTCTCCTAGGAGAGGGCTTAGGTAGGACAACCCACTATCGTCTTACCTTTTCATTTTATGTACTTAGGAACTTTCTTAACTTCTTAAAATAGTTGAGAATAGAGGAGATATTCATGGTATCAATGTGTGTAAGGAGGCTCCTTTCCTCTCATATGTTTTATTTGTTGATGATTGTTTTCTATTTTACAAGGCTTATGAGAAATAAACTACTATCCTCAAAGACACTCTAAACACCTATGGGAAAGCCTTGGGTCAACACATTAATTTCCAAAAATTGGAGATTTTCTTTAGCACAAACACCCTTTATGCTCACAGGAAAAGAATCTCTTCTTTCTTAGGTGTCAATAGTCCGATGGGCAAAGACAAATATCTTGGTCTCCCTTCTATCATTGGGAGAAGCAAGAAAGCAATCTTTGGTTTTTTGAAGGAAAGACTTTGGAGGCACATCAACCATTGGTCCAACGAGCGTTTATTTAAAGATGGTAAAGAAACTCTTATTAAATCTTGTGTTCAAGTTATTCCCTCTTATTGCATGAGTGTCTTCTTGTTACCAACTTCTTTAGAGGACTAACTTCAAAAGATGATGAATTCTTTTTGGTGGGAAAATAAAAATGGTTCATTTAGACGAATCAACTGGCTCAACTGGGAGAAATTGACCATGAAGAAAGATTTTGGTGGCCTAGGCTTTCGACATCTCCATGGATTTAATCTTGCAATGTTAGGGAAGAAGGGTGGAAATTTTTCACAAATGAAAATGCTATTGTTACTAAGATGTTCAAAGCTAAATTTTTTCATCAAGGAAGTTTCTTGGATGTCCCTCCTAGGCATAATCCAAGTTATGTATGGCGTAGCATCCATGCTTCACATGTAGTGGTTAAGAGTGGTTTAAAACAAAGAATAGGAAATGATCATTTGGTGAATGTTTGAAATCAACCTTGGCTCAAAAGTGACAATAACCTTCATGTGTTGACCCCCCTCCTCCCATCCAATGGTCCTAAGAATCTCAAAGTTATCTCTCTTATTCATCATGATAGCTCAACTTGACGTATGGATTTGTTGCATCAAGTTTATAATGAACATGATACTCTTGCTATCCAAACCATTCCTTTATTAAATTTTGCTTCTAATGATGAATTAATTTGGACATTCAGTAAGAATGAAGAATATTTTGTATGCAAGGTGTAACGTCTCATTTTTCGTAAAATAAATAAAATTTTAGGAAAATAATGAGATTTTTTTGTAATTAAATAAATAAGAGAAATACTTTTATTAATTAAAATAATATTTTTAAGGTAAATAAAATAAATGTGTTTTTTTAGGAAATGAAAAAAATATTTTATTTATTTATTTGATAAAGTGTAAAATAAAGTTCTTTTTTTTAAATAAAGAAAAATAGAGTAATAATAGGCTGAGAGTACCCTAACTATAGATAGATACATATTAGGTCAGCTTTTACTTTTAGGACACAATTTTTATGCTCTCTCTTCCTCTCAAATTCGTTTTCCCTTCTCTCTCTCTCCTAAAACCCTCTCTTTTTCTCGCATACACTCAAATCTATCTCAGTAAAACTATGATCCCAAACTTGTTAATCGTTAGATCATTGTGAAATTTGAACAACATGTTTGGAACTCATTTTTGCACATCCCCACCGTTGGAATTTACGAAATAATGTATTTAGTGAGATAAATGTCCTTCACACAAAGCTTTTTTTTTCACATACACCCAAATCTGTTTCAATAAAACTATGATATTGAACTCGTTAATCGTCGAATTGTTGTGAAAGTTGAACACCATATTTGGGACTCATTTTTGCACATCTCTACTATTGGGATTTGTGAAACAATGTCTATCATGAAAGAAACATATTTCTCACACGAAGACAGTGAAATGGAGGCTCCAATCTCTTCTTCTTCTCTCTAACGCTTGGAAACCCTAGCAAAGCAGCCAGAGAAAAAGCTTGAGGAATCTTAGGGAACCTCTAGAGACGCCACTATCACTTCCAGACTACACACGTGAGCCCACTTAGAGGTAAGGGATGAGCTTATCGCAATTAGGGTTATAATAAACATGTGTAGGGATGCTAAGAAGATTAAATTGATGTTTATTTTGGGATGTTTATTGAATTACAATTCCTTTATGATTATAATTAAGAGATTGTTATGTTTGATGGACCAATAGGTGTCCTTATGCGAATTGGTTAATAAAATTGAGTGTTCTTGGTGTTTTCGTGTTTTTTACCTATGATTTTGATTTCTTTTATTTTGATATGATTATGTGAAATTGTTTGAGGGGTTTTACTTCCCATATTGTGAGAAACATTGTTGTATAATTTGCTTGTATTTTGGACAAGATTTACTAGATTAGTATGATAAATTGTTATATTGGGATCATGAAATTGTGATTGAGATTGTGTGTAAATGATAAAATGAATATGTGATGAATTGTGAGAGTTGTGCACATTGAGTTGTGAGCTATGAACCGTACAATCACACCACTATAGGACCCTTTAAGGGCTACTAGTTAAAGCGCGATAAATATTGTGATGAAATCCACTGTGGGAACCCGATGAGTTTAATCACTTTGAGACGTGTTAAAATTATTTTGAGAACAATTGAGGAGTTGTATAGTTCATAGATAGAGTCTAGGTACTAAAATATTTTCTAGGTTGGACTTGAATCAGGAGGGAGAGGCCCTGACAGACTCTTCAGAGTGTAGGCCTTGAGGGTAAACACACTCGGTTTGAATGTTCCTTCAAGCATATGTCGATTCCATATGATTGGAGCATTCTCGCAAAACAGAGTGACCCTGATTGGTCTCTCTATGATTTTACGTAGTGAGAATGACCTGACTTACCAGTGTGTGGTTTGTCTTGTCATGTAATCCTAGACGCTCGACGAGATTTTTCACTGATATGGTACCACATTGCATATAAGATTGAGTCTTAATGTATCTATTGCATAACGTTTGTGTAATGATCCTTGAGACTTGTTACGTGATGGTGTGTAATGAATTGTGCTAAGTTAAGTTTGTTATACTTATATTATAATATATGTGCTTTCGTTAATCTCTACCTATTTTGAAATGTGATAACTACTCTCTGTGTTGTTTGTATTTGGATCCTGTAATGATCTCGAACCTTGTGTTCGTGTGAGCAAATGGTTATCTTTGAAGAACCTCATGCTAGAGGACGTTAGGACACACAATGCTCTGATAGAATGTGATGTGACATTTGGGGTATGAGCTTTTATTTTAATTGCATGATGTTCTGAACATGTTTTTCTTTTTACTTTATTTTATTTTATTTCACTGCTCAACTTAATTTTTTTGTAAACTTGAACGGTCTTGTTCTGAACCGAATATGTTTTTAATAAGTTTTATTTGGTAATAGTGAAGTAAATGTGATCTTTTTATCCATGTGAATTTGTTTATGTGATTTGATTAAAATTGATTTAATTAAACTTTTTTTTATATGTTTTTCTTATTTATATGTATGTCGTGGTAGAGGGTGTCACATATCATCTCCTTATGGAATTCTTGTTGTAACCAATTTGTAAGAGTTTGGGAAGCTGCAATTTTGTGGTCTATCATTTCTGATCGGGTTTTACAGGCTGAAAATATTAATCAATTACTTTTCAGATTGTTAGAATCTCTTGCTCCAGACCAACAACAAAAATTATGCATGACTTTATGGTGTATTTGGTATCGCTAAAATCAATGGTTGTGGGAGAACTCAGACGTCCAACCAGCAACATCGGTGCACCTAGTGCTGCAGCTCCATAGTAAATGGTCCAATGCTAGAAACAGCAACTGCACTCAACAACAACAGCAACAACAACACGGTCCTTATTCTTGGAAGAAACCACCAGCTGGGCGTCTAACGTGCAATATAGATGCCGCAATCTTCAACTAAGTTAATAAATTTGGTGTGGGCATATGTATTAGAGGAGATGTTAGGAACGCGATTAGTAATTCTGGGCTTCGAGGGCCAGACCTCCCAAAATAAAGAAAAGCTAAGTTTTTTATTTCAATTCATGGTCTGCCTTATTTCATTTAGATGGTATTTATAATGAATTACAATAACAGAATTTGTAATTCTGTGATGACAGGTCCTAACAGAAATGAGGGAATATTCCTAAAGTGGCAGACAAGATCAAGGCACAGATCCTTAGATGTCCAGCTCATCAAATTCGATTATCCAGCTCAGCTCCTCTGCTCAAACGAAGTCTCTGAGGTATGCTAGTATCTTCTGCTTCCTTTTGGGTCTGCTTTCTGCATTTTCCTTGCTATCATCCTTCACCCCTTCCGGAAGCACCTTGTCCTCAAGGTGGTATACTTCACGCAACTGATCCCAGTTCTCCCAGGTAGTGTCATCAGGAGATAAGCCTTGCCACTGGACAAGAACCTCGAGTTTAGATTCGACAGAGTGACGTGTGTCGAGAATAGTTAACGGAGTAACCACAAGTTGATCATTCTCATAATGACTGAGCAATGTACTGCAATATTGGGTATTATCGGATTCTGAAGAACGAAAATGTTTGAGGAGTGAAGTGTGGAAAACAGGGTGTATTCGAGCAGTGTCCGATAACTAAAGTTTATAAGCAGCTGGCCCAATACGCTCAATGACCCGAAACGGCCCATAAAACCGTTTGTCTAATTTAGAAAATCCACTGGGTTGACCCGTCACTGTCCTCTGACGATGGGGTCTTAGTTTGACCAAGACCATGTCTCTGACACTGAAGTGAACATCACGTCTTCGAGCATCAGCAAAGTGCTTCATACGACTCTGGGCCTTTTCCAACTTCTTCTTGATTTCCTCGAAAACAGCTTGTCGTTCAGAAAGCATATCTTCAACTGCAACAATGGGAGAGTTACCTTCTAGGTACCTTGGGAAATTAACAGGCTTCTTCCCAAAGGTAATCTCATACGGGGATAAGCCTGAACTTGAATTCCAAGAAGTGTTATATGACCACTCTACCCACCTTAAGAGCTTGCCCCAGGATGACGGCTTCTTATGAACAAAAGCACGAAGGTACTGCTCGATCACCCTGTTTAGGACCTCAGTTTGTCCATCAGATTGAGGGTGATAAGCAGAGCTGAGCCTGAACTTTGTTCCACTCAGACGAAAAAGCTCCTGCCAAAATCTGCTTAAAAATAAAGGATCTCGATCGGAAACCAAGCTCCGCAGCATTCCATGGAGTTTTCCGACGAGGTCTATGAAAAGAACGACCACTGTGTAAGCTGTGTGTCGCGTGGGTAACATTCCAAGATGAATGCCTTTAGAGAATCTATCAACTATTACGAGGATAACAGTATGTCCCTGAAATGCCGGAAGTCCTGTGATAAAATCGAGGGACAAATCCTCCCATGGCTTTGATGGTATTGGTAATGGGCAAAGCAACCCTGCCGGCTTTCGTGTTTCATACTTTGTGTGTTGACAATCAACACAAGAAGCTATGAAACGTTCTACGTCTTGAAGAATTCCCTTCCAATAAAAGTTTTTCGTTAATCGTGCTAGGGTCTTGGCTATACCCATGTGATCGCCGGTGGGAGTCGAATGGTATTCCGAGAGGAGAGTCGTAGTGAAGGGAAAAGCTTGGGGAAGCCAAATACGTCCTTTATGGAGGATCAAATCATTAGTAACTGAAAATTCAGGATGAGCATCTGGGTCTGTCAAGATTGATTGACGGAGTTGAGTGAATTCAGTGTTCTGTGTCAATTGTCGCCTGAGTTCCTGCAAAAAGGTAAAACAGGGTACTGACAAAAGCATTAAAGTAGGGGAAGAAGATTCTGGTAATCTGGAAAGGGCATCAGCAGCTTTGTTGGAGCTACCCGAACGATACATAATGGTGTAATCGTAGCCCATCAAGCGAGCAAGGTACATTTGTTGCTCAGGTGTTTGAATCACCTGAGTAAGCAACTCCTTCAAGCTGCGATGATCAGTTAAAATGTGGAAACAACGGCCAAGGAGGTAATGGCGCCATTTCTTAACGGCGGCGGTGATCGCGAAGAATTCTCGGACATATGTCGAGGCACCCATTAGTTTAGGAGGAAAAGCTTTGCTAAAATACGCGATGGGATGTCCCTGCTGAGTCAACACGGCTCCCATGCCGGTGCCAGAGGCATCCGTCTCCACCGTGAAGGGAAGAGAAAAATCCGGCAACCTCAAGACAGGAGTGGAGGTCAGCACTTGTTTGAGGCGATTAAAGGCAGCACGAGCTTCCTCGGTCCATTGAAAAGGTTCCACCGTGACCAACTTGGTCAAAGGGGCTGCAATGGTTGCATAGCCGCAAATGAAGCGTCTATAGAAACCTGCGAGACCCAAAAAACTCCTGAGTGCGCGCCCCGAATTTGGTTCCAGCCATTGCTGGATGGCCTGGACCTTGGCCATGACTGGTTCCACACCCTGGGCTGATACAACATGACCCAGGTATTCAACCTGAGGCTGAGCAAATGTACACTTGGAGAGCTTTAGAACAAATTGTTCCTGCAACAAAATTCGAAAAGCTTGCTCCAAATGAAGCACATGATCCTCCAACGTGGTGCTATAAATCAAAATGTCATCAAAGAAAACAATAATGAATTGTCTAAGGTAAGGACGAAAGATGGAATTCATCGTAGCCTGAAAAGATGAGGGTGCATTGCATAGCCCGAAGGGCATCACCCTGAATTCAAAGTGCCCATGGTGTGTCCGAAAGGCAGTTTTGCATATGTCTTCTTCATTCATAAGAATCTGATGATGGCCTTGTAGTAAATCTAATTTAGAGAACCAGGAAGTGCCACCTAATTCATCCAACAACTCATCTATCGTAGGTATCGGGAAACGATCCTTGATAGTGAGGACATTAAGCGCTCTGTAATCCACGCAGAATCTCCAGGTTCCGTCGTGTTTACGAACAAGAAGAACCGGAGAAGAAAAGGGACTTGTACTTGGACGAATTATCCCTTTCTGCAACATAGAAGCAACTTGGGATTCAATCTCATCCTTTTGATAGTGTGGGTATCTATAGGGGCGGACATTGACAGGTTGAGCGTTTGAGGTTAAGTGGATATGGTGGTCAGTCGGCCGAGAGGGAGGAAGAGCAGTAGGAGGTTGAAACAGGGAAACAAATCGGGTTAAGAGTGACTAAACCTCAAGAGGGTAAGAGGGGTTGGGTGTATCAGATGTGTCTAGGGGAATAACAGAAAGGTGGAAGTAGACGGTGGCTCCGGCCGTGCGAACCAGACGCCGGACTTGATTTGAGGTTAGAGGCTGAAGGGTGGAAGTATCATCACCCTGAAATTCAATGATGCATCCCTGATGCATGAATTTCATCGAGAGAGAGGTATAGTCCGTTAAGACTGGCCCAAGGGAACGTAGCCATTGGACCCCCAAAACCACGTGTGCACCGCAGAGAGGCAACACGTGAAGGTCAATAATGAAGATAATGTTCTGAATTGTTAGTGGTACTGCTTGGCAGACTTGGTGGCACTACAGGAATTGTCCGTTACCCACCATAACCTTCAAAGGTGTGGTAGGGCGAGGTATAAGGCCCAATTCGGCAACCATGGAGTCTTGAACGAAGTTATGGGTGCTTCCCCCATCCACCAGGATGAGCACCTGATGATCAGCAATGAGGCCGAAAAAACGCAGAGTCTCAGGTGCTAACGGTCCAGTGAGGGAATGTAAATTGAGTTGGGCCTCGTTGACAAGTGATGGATCAGGCGGGTCGGGTTCCAGGCCCAATAGGTTATAGTCTTCTACGAGGCGCTCGTCTTCATCAGCCACTAGCAGGTGTACCCTAGAATTGCAACAATGACCACGATGGTATCGTTCGTCGCAATTGAAGCACAAACCGCGCTCTCTGCGCGAAGTTAATTCCTCAGGGGTTAGGCGTTTCAGTGGAATGACGGAAAGGGGCTTGGTGGTGGAACCCGAGGGTAAGGAGGAGGGCGAGAGTGGGAAAGGGTTCGTGGGGAGAGGCTGAGAGGAAGACGGTGGTACACGGGGACGGAAAGCCTTTCTCGCCTCAAGGAGCTTCTCCTCTTGTAATCTAGCAAGACCAGCAGCTTGAGTGACTGTTAATGGTTGCAAGGGTAGAACCTCACGACGGATGTCGGCATTGAGGCCCGAAACGAAGCAGCTGAGGAGGAAGTGTGGAGGGAGACCGACAACGCGGTTCGCGAGATCCTCAAATTCAGAAAGGTAAGCTTGCACTGTGGTTTTGAGTCAATTTGAACAGGGCCCCAGTTGGATCCTCGTAGTGGGAGGAGGCAAAGCGAATTTGCAGGGCATGGAGGAAACTCTGCCAGGAAGAAAGTTGGCCGTTACCGGCCATCCACTGGTACCAGGCCAGAGCTCTGCCGTCCATGTAAAAGGACGCGATGGTGAGTCGGTCGTGATCCGGGGTGTGGTGATATTCAAAAAACTGAGTGATTTTGAATATCCAACCCAATGGGTCAGATCCATCGAACCGGGGCACATCGAGCTTGACGCGAGGGTGAGGTGACGAGGGTGAAGACGGGGAAGCGTGTGGGGGTGAGCTTGGGGAAGGTTCTGGAGATTTGGTGGTGAGGGTTGAAATGAGGGTATCAAGTTTATGGGTCATGGTTTGCAGGTTTTCACTGAGACTGAGTTGATAGATGGTGAGCTTGGCTATGACGTCTTCCAACTTATCAGAGTTGGACTTCGAGGCCATGAGTGCGAGACGAGAGCACCAAATTGTTAGGAATGCGATTAGTAATTCTGGGCTTCGAGGGCCAGACCTCCCAAAATAAAGAAAAGCTAAGTTTGTGATTTCAATTCATGGTCTGCCTTATTTCATTTAGATGGTATTTATAATGAATTACAATAACAGAATTTGTAATTCTGTGATGACAGGTCCTAACAGAAATGAGGGAATATTCCTAAAGTGGCAGACAAGATCAAGGCACAGATCCTTAGATGTCCAGCTCATCAAATTCGATTATCCAGCTCAGCTCCTATGCTCAAACGAAGTCTCTGAGGTATGCTGGTATCTTCTTCTTCCTTTTGGGTCTGCTTTCTGCTGTTTCCTTGCTATGAGGAGAGCAAGGCAATTTTGCATCAGCCAAGTCTATGTTTTTAGAAGGAACCCTGACCCAAGAGAGGTGGAAGCTATGGATCTTTTGCATGGCTTACTTTGGGCTCATGAACTTGGTCATGCAAATATTCAATTTGAGGTTGACTATAAGAATGTGGTGGATGGAATCTTAGCAAGCCCTAGTGGAATTACAGATTTTCATGTTCTTTTATCTAATTGAAGAGTTTTACTTTAAAATATTCCAAACTCTTTGGCGAGTTTCATTAGAAGGTCAACCAATATTGTTGCTTATTCCTTAGCTAGGGTATCAACATCTTATGCTTGTGTCTAAGTCTTTGATCGTATTTTAAATTGTATCTTTCATCGTATCATTAATGAAATGAGTTAATCTCTCTTTTCTTTAAAAAAAAAAAAAAGCTAGCAATCAATTCTCAACATTCACAAGAATATCAATTTTTAAATTTCTATAAATATCAGTATTTTACAATGATTTTTGCACGGCCAACAAACTGCTACTGTATATTACATTTTGGGCCTCCACAACAAATTTGACATGCAACCCACATACCAAAAAAGGCATGGGCATCAGCGATATACACGAATCACTAAGGTTTGTGGTATACATTTTACTTAACAACTCATGCAGAAATTACAAACAAAAGAAAGGTGGTTAGCAACTACTAACCCAAATTACTTGGACTCTTCCGATCACTTCTATTTTTTACCTTTCCTATTGTATTTTCCTCACTTCCGGATATATAGTTGGCAATGCTCTTGAAACAGTGCATAGACCAAAGCCGAACCAAAAAATAATAATAATAAATTAAAATTTTGAAAAGAAAAAAAAAATCAATTTATCCTTGTACTATTCCTTCTTCCCCACCACTTTTTCTTCATTTTCTCAAGTGCGCCATCTTCGCTTCCAAGTTTATTTATAATGACTTTTGTTTCACGCAGTCTTGCCCCATAATCCTTTTTCCAAGCTTCAAACATCTGTTTTAACCTTCTAAGCTCTTGATCTGGGTTCAAACTTGCTTCTACCTGACCAGATTTTACCTCAACCAAGAACTTGGCATCATCACCAAATACTTGACTCCTATGCTCAAATTCTTCAGCCAGCCGACTTATAACACTTAAACCAGCACTCGTTGATCTTGCCCCATTGCTTTCTTGGCGCTTGTGATTACCTCCCACATCCCAGCTGTAATCCCGCTCATCACTTGCATTAACAGATGCGTCTGAATTTCTTTCAGAGTCATCGATAGCAAGGCTCTTCTTTGCAATGGAGAGGCTAGATTGTAGGGATCTCATTTGTTTCTGCCACACTTCTTCCATGGATTTCATTTTTAATTCATACTCAGACCATCTGCTCTCATATTGTTGGAGACGTTGATGAAGGATGTCATTTTCCTCTTCTTTCTCTCTAAGGGCAGCTTCAGCCTTAAGTACCCGGCACTGTAATTCGGCCAGGAAAGATGACTTAACCAGAACCTCATCTGACTCTTTCATCTGTTTTGGAGTTCATGATTGTAAGTATCACAAATAGGGAACCTTTACAAGCAGAATATAAGAACTTGTATAAAAAAATGAGAGGTCAGATATTATATTTTCTAAACTACGGGAAAGAGAATACCTTCATGTCTCCAGATTTCAAAAATCCAATATTTCCTGAGCATCTTCTGACCAACCAACCATGAATAACTGCAAAAGGTAGCTCAAATAAAATTGCGAAAATTTGTTGGCAATACACCATTGAAAAGACAGGTGATCACATTCCAACTAAATATAGCATTTTTTACATAATTATCTTGTTCTTCATTCCTACAGTAAAGTTTAAGAATTTGGAATGAAAAACACATGGTGCAACACCTATGCTAACTTGTATCCATCACTGATTTGCACAATTTAAGTAGAATGTTGATTTCATCTGTTTAAAGAAGAGACATGCGAATAAGGGCCAATCATCTTTAAAAAATGGTGTTGAGTCTTTAAAACCCTAATTTGAACATCCATGTTCCATACAACAAAAATAGGTATTATATAGCTTAGAATTTATAGTATAAAATCTTACCTGCTTGTATGACTATTGCAGCATCACTAATAGTCCTCATTCTGTTTCTTGCAAATACTGCTTTGATGCGCTTCTGTATAATAACAGCAGCTCTATGCCTCTTAAGTAATGCTGAATATGCCTTTCTGGTTTTGTCTCCCCTAATAACTGCATGAATAGGTAATATGTTTCCATTTTGTTATATATTTCCGCAGAAAAACATATAAGGCTTGAAGAATAAGGTAGTGAAAAAGGATATACATGACTGCAAAGTAGTGATTCCTCCCCGAAGATCCTTGAGAGAATGACGTGCTTGGTAACCCCTGAAACAACTTTGGACACGTAAAATGCCATGGAGGGTACGATTTCTAGTATCTTCAAGCACACCAATCTGCAATTCCATCAAAGCAGCATAAATTGAAATATATTTTAAAAATAAAAATTTTATGCTCCTACACCTTTCATAAAGGAAAGGAATAGCAGATATAAATAGAACTATAAACTACAAATTCTAATTCATCCTAATACCAAATCACTAAAGCTCAAAGTTTCTTAGTTTAAAAAGTACATGGAAATAATCAAATATTCTGATTCTGGGGATATAAGAAAAAAATTGTATAAAACTTCAAAAAAATTCACATTCATTACCTGCCCTGTTCGGAAAAATAATTTTGTGTAGCCAACTTGATACATCTCAGGCAAAATATTAAACTGATGAAGAATTGCAACTGAAACACTAAGCGGATCCTGAGAAGCAACATGATCAAGGAGGAGAAAACCATATCTGATTCAACACACCCAAGCCAATAAGAACAAGGATAGACACATGTAAAAACACCAGGGCAGAAGGAATGTGGAAGGTGATAGTATTTGAAAGGATATAAATCATCAGTTTTCTGTTATTATACCTTCTAGCAAACTTTTGGTGAAACATTCTTGTTGGAAAGCCAGATCTCGATATTCGAACTACTTCCAGGACCCCACAGCATCTCAGCTGCTGCAATACAAGCCCTTGCTCATATGATTCAGGTGATTGGAGATTATTCGGTTTAATGCAGCGAATAAAATGTGGAGTAGTACTCTCTAGTTGTTGCATCAGTCGGAACAATTGACCCTGGACACCAACAGAGGAAATCATTTTAAGATCAACTAAAGCGCAATAATATCACTACCTGTGAAAACGAATATTTAAGTTGCTTTTAGTAAAGGGGAAAATTGATGGTTAATCTACTTTTCAAATAATACGGGGTTTAATACACAAGAATTTTTATTCTATTCCCCACCCCACTTACATTTTTCATCCTACAAAATTACAATATTTGTATCTATAGTTCTGTACCCAATCCTACTTATCAGCTAAACCATAAGAACTATTCATTCAGTAAAACATGGGTCATGAATTAATTATTATTCATTCATAACAATTAAAAGAAATAATTTGAGATGAAATTAAAAATTAGTTTGCTGAGGCATTTGTGATAAATCCACTTCATTGTATAATAATCCATTCCATAAGTGGATTTGGATAAAGCTTAATTTCATACATTTCTCCCACATTTTAATATTTTATGAAGATTCACAGTAAATACTAGTTCCTTTGTATAATATCCATAACCATATAGATTAGTTTAGATTTCAGTGATTTTCTATCTTTGATTACATCAAAATCTGTATTTTGGTTTGGTTGATGTAGGAAGTTCCTTAGGGAAAGAAAGGAAGCAAAGTGATGGAACTGGTTATTGGAGTATTAGCACGTGCACACCAATAGTCTTATGTGCCCAACATGGAGTTGTTTCCAGACGATTTTGCTTCTGCTACTTCAGTGTGTACTGTACACGATTATTATTTGGTGTGTGCATGTTCCAATTAAGTAAACGTAAAATAGCTATTGGAGTAATAGCATTAGCACACCTTTTCTTCACTGTGCATCAATCTTGAATCATGAAGTGTTACTGTTATATCACCATGTGTACACACCCTATTTTCATTTTGTACATGCCCGGTGCCTATAAATAGATGTCTTCCTCAAATTTTGGCACCTATGTCATTTTCTTTAACAGGAATCAAGAGACTCATTCTCTCTAATTTTTGGGCTGAGACCTTGTGAAAATAAGAAATTTTATCTTCAATTCATGTTCTGGATTTCCACTTCTCTTCTGTTAATTCTTCTCTTTTTGCTATGTTTTGCTAAATTATTAGGTTAAGGGAAGAAGACTACCAAATTGAAGTTGAAATCGTGTAATCCAATTCTTGCAATTTCAATCTATGGTTTTTTTATGTTCAATTTGATTCATTTTGGTCATTCATAAAGTGATTTTAGGATTTTTCTCACAATAGAAAAATTGGTGAATTGTTTGGATCTGAAGTAAACAACACAATGATTGATTATCAAAGGATTGGGGATGTTTCAAAAGAAAATAAGGATTGCGATTGATTGTTATGTGATCTTTTTAATTCCTAAACCTACTGCATGCCTCAATTGAACTCACCTAAGGAAATAGGACTTTCGATTAAGAGATAGGTATAATTACCAAGGGATTGGAATTGACCTAATTTTGTGAATTTGATCATCACTTGGGCATTGAAAATTTGAAATCTGAATTAAGAGCAGGACTGATTGCATGATGTGAGATTGAGATGAACTGGATGGAACCAAATTAACCATAAATAGTTTTTACCTTTTTTCTGAACTTCACTTGTGATGTGTGAATTTTCTCATTGTTCATTGGTAATTTTAGTTTCTCACTTAGTGGATACTCATCCATATTCTTCTGAATTTGTTAGTTCAAATAGAGATTCAATTGTGAACTCGGTACTCAAGTTATAATCCTCATGTGAATGATACATGTCTCTATATTACATGTTGCAATTCCATATACTTACAGATCACACATCAGTTAAATCCTTTTGTGATAAATGAAGTTTTGGATCACTTTATAATTAAGCTAGCGTACCTTGAATTTTGTTGCAACACTTAGCTTTTGGGAATCTGCCCCACCTGACTTGTGTAAGGGACCAACTGCCGGCTTATCAGACTGAGTGAGCATATGAGATGCAAATATTTGAGGAAGAGGACACGTGCAAGAGGATAGAAGTTGGATGGAATCCAAGTG
Organism: Glycine max; assembly: GCF_000004515.6. NCBI lineage: Eukaryota > Viridiplantae > Streptophyta > Magnoliopsida > Fabales > Fabaceae > Glycine > Glycine max. Next base: position 50,382,393 of record NC_038245.2, on the reverse strand, counting down.
CAATAGGTCTCTGTTTTTCTCCAGAAATCCAGTTGTATCATAGGTTACCTGAGTGGAGGAACAAGTAGAACTATCAAACAGTCAGGTCAGATCAGCAAATTAAAATTAATAAGAAATGAGTAACCCCCTGCTTATCCTCCATAAAAACTAGTCATGTGACATGTCACATTATAAAGATCATAAGGTCAAATTGAATGCCACTGTAAACATATCAACAGAGTTTAAATCTTATGGCAATTAACAATCAGTTTGGATAGAGATATAAACTAATATACAGAGAGGAATGCTAGCAACACATTCTTTACTATTGGTTGACTTTGAAATTCTAGTGGGACCCACCAAGTTGGGAATAGGACCACTAAATAAGTATGTCATGCATGAATTTCAACCTATAGTAAAGAGTGTGTTGGCAAGTGTGTACCAAAGATTAGGTTGCTAGTTGCTAGCATTTCTCATAACTGTAGAACATGGTCAGATTAATACCTGCCCAGCATAATGGTGTACAGTAAAGGCTTGGTCTCTTTCTCCTTTGAAACATGAATTAGAATTCAAATGCTGTTTAAGCTTGTTAGCAAATGTTAAATCTGTGCCATTTGGGAAAGTGGACTCTTCATCTAACAAGGATAATAACCCCAGTGGCCTCTGCAAATATACCAGAAGTCAAGTATAAGTCACAATAATTCTAGTTTCTAATCATATATGTCAGAATATCCAAAGCAAGGAATAAAAGTGTAGTTGCCACAACAAGAAGGGTGCTCCTGGTCATGGGGTCACACTGGTGAAAGGGTGCAGTGGTGGAGGAGAAATAGGCCAGGGAAGGTGCTGATACTGTTCCAGTGGAAAAAAAAAGGCTTCTGTTGGCTCAAAAACTGGTTCAGAGCCTCAGACTATCGATACCATATTAGGTTTTAGGAATTGTGTGTCCAGAACAGTACACATACGTGTGTTTACAATTACAGAATAATTATTACAATGGTACAGTAATAAAGGTAATTAATCAAATCCATAAAATACAGAAAGACTAATTCTACATGTGATAAATCTAATATAAACATGTGATGCATGCATGTATTACATATGCTACATCTAACAGCTACATTACCAATTCGTCACAAATTTACCAAACAGTCATCAATTAGACTTAAGGAATTTTCAATCAAGCTTCAGAATAAATAGTGCTTATTAAAACCAATGTATGAAAACTAATCATATATTTCCCTTTGAAAATCCAAACTTGTGATTCTTTTGCACTGCATAATGTCGATACATGGAAGACATGACAAAAATTTCATTGAGTATATGAGCACTACATATCCTACCAGGGCTTAACTGATTAACTAACATTTTCCCACTGAAATCATTCAATTAACAAGCACACTAGAGATTATGCAGAAAAGGAGTCAGGGGGAACACAGAAATAGTGTACCTTCTCAAAAAGATTAAGGCAGTCTTGGTTGTCTTCAAATTCAACTTTAGCCCAGTCAATGCCATCTTGAATATATTCCTGAAATCAACCGCGTGCATAGGCAGATATTTAGCTTTCAGAGGTATTCAATATTTTCCTTCATTTAAAAGGACATCAATACTTGTTGAAGCATTCAGACTCTGCAGGATCCATACCTCCTGTTCTAACTTGAATAAATGACGATTAAAGTGTTGCTGTAATCTCTCATTTGCATAATTTATGCAGAACTGCTCAAAACTGTTCCTCTGCAGGCATAAAATGCATAGCATCAGTAGAGCCAAAATATTTTAATATCAAACAGGATGAAGATGGTGAGATAAATCATAAATATATAGAAAGATGTAGATAAAGTTTAATATAAACATACATTGAAAGATTCAAAGCCATAGATATCTAGAATACTGATTGATCTGCCGGTACGTCTTTTGCCAACAGCAAGTGATTTATTTATCTGTTCAACCAACCAATCAAACAGGCATGCATATATTGACTTTGCCAAAGCATCTCTTGCATCAATTGCCTGCAAGAAAAAAAAAATATTTAAGATATTTGGAAAGAAAAAAAATCATTATAAACATCTATTTCCAAATCATTCAAGGTATTGAACCTACATTCTACCAATACAGACTCTAGAATAAAATCACTATCTTACAAGTGGTGTAAATGCACAAGAGCAATACCAAGACCCTAAACATGATCCATGTGTTTGAAGTAAATAACCAATGGGCTTCATTATAACAAGACTAATGCCCCCATGTATGCATGAATTGTTCATATTTAAATGCTGAATAGAACTCCCAAGAAGAAAAGTAAAACAAGATGATGTTCATCGCCAACAACCTTCTTTTCATTTCCTTTTCTTCAAATGACAAATTGGCATATGCACACTGAGGAATGCAACACACCTTCATTTTCCCAATATTTCTAGTAACTAGAAAGTTGCAATTTTTCCATCCTTAATTTCAGACCAATGTAAACTTAACAGAGAGGTCATTTTACCTGTGATAGCGTCAACTTTTGGACAATATTATCATTACCAACTTTCATTTTGCGAGTTGATAGTATCAACTTGAGATCTTCGATGTCACAGCCAATCAATTTGGCTACATGGAACAGACCTATAAGAAGCCAAAAAAAATCATTTTTAAATAAGGTATTGAATAACTTGAAACACAAGAAGGTGTCTAAATTCTAAAACATGTTCAAAACGTATGTATAAAAAATTAGACATCAAGCACACCATATGTAAATAAAAGTTATCAGATGAAAATGAAAACAAGTCACAATTACGACAAATTTTAAATGATAAGTTCAGTGTGAAGGACTGATTCACCTAAAACCTTAAGATGTAAGGTAATGGATCAGGAATTTCTTTATAACTTGTATCTAACAAGCTCCCTCACGCATGACCCTACAAGCTAGAAGCTTGGGCAATGCACAAGTCCACCTTATCTTGTGCTGAAATTCAAATTTTATTTAGAAGAATAGGGGTGGCAAGGATCAAACTCCTGATCCTAACCACTTGATCATAGACTCTCTGATACTATGTTAAAATCATATGATTTAGAAGAGGAACAAAGAAAAGAGGAGATAGAGACTCTAAATAATAAGATATCAAATTGATAGTGTAATGATATCATATTGATAAAGAGCCTACTTTATATTGTTATTGTTGAAATTATGGGGTTTTAGGTATAGAGAGAGGAAGCGAGATAAAAGAGAATGAAAAGCTGAATTGATTTTAACTGAGATGTATGAAAATGTGTTGATATGTTGATGTGTTCAATAATATGTTCAAGAGCACTAACCCATAGTTAATATGTTGATGTGTTCAATAATATGTTCGTAATACAATTAGGTAGACGTGTTCAGTAGAGGCTCTGGAAATTACTTACCCTCATCTTCTACAGCTTGAACATGATTTTCATTATCAATCACAGTAAATGATATGTTTCCTAACCATAATACTGCAGCAAGCATTGCAAATACATTCTCCTGGTCTTCTTTTCTGATGTGGACAACATCTAGAGCTTCCTGGAAGTTGGCAATAGTATATTCATTTTTGTATCAAACTATCATTTCAAAATCAATCAGTCAATCAAGCAGAAGTAAGAAATCATTTAAGAGTCTATGAAAGCAGATCATCTTTAAACTACAAAGATAGTGTACCATGACTGTGCGAAATTCGTCTGCATCATTAACACCACTAATTGAATAACAATTGCTCTGCCTCAGATATTTATAGTCTTCTGCATTTTGTAGGTTTAGCTTTCCTAAATTATAAATCAAACAAACAATGAAATAGAAAATCAAATATAGACAAGAACACAGAACATTAATGTTACGGACAAGACAAACACAAGAATACAAAACTTATGTAAGGCTATGCTCTAATTTCCAAGTATTTTGATTAATTTGTTAGTTAATGTTATCAGTATTCTTGTAACTAACGAGATCAAAATGCCTAATTGAAAACATAAAATAAAAGTTATTGAATTAACAATTAAGCAATAGGGAACTAGGTAGATGTTTGGGTTTGGTAGTAAAAACGTTTATTATAAAATGATTATTGTCAAACAAATTAATTACAAAAGAGAACTTCTAAAGTTTTGCGCTTGGAATGATATTGGCCACATTGTACATCTGCCATTGTGTGTGGGTTCAATTGGAAGATTTTCACCATTCATAGAAACAATATAGAGACTTAACAATTATCCACAATATGCAACAGATATATTAGCAGAAGTGAAATAGTAGGTTATAAGCTAGTAATTACCCCTGAGAGATGGAGGTGCACCAGCACATAGCTGATAAAATATGTGATATGATCTTTCCCCTTCATTGCATTGGACTACTCTAGACTGTTCACATACCAAATAAAATTAGTGTCAACTGATGTAACATGATCACAATCTAGAACATAAAACAGTTAGAATTGTAATACAAAATCATTCATGTGTCTCCACCTAAAAGTTTAAGCTTTTGGGATATATGATGCACAAAAATTAGCTCTGAGGAAGAATGTTTACCTTCTCAAGCAAAACTGTTTATGGTCATGCCAGGAGAATCACATAGTTTCAACACAGAGATGCAAACATTTAACATTCTGGTTAGTTGCAAACTTTTGGTGGGAACAAGGACACATGGTTTCAACCATTAAGCAGAATAAAACTTACATGTTTGAATATTAGCACCGGAGATTTTTCCAGTTTCACTGAAGTGAATCTCAATGAGCTTTCCCTGTCACATATTCAACCAAATTATGAGAACTTTCAGCATCAAAACAATATGGGATCACAGCTTAATATAAAGAGAATCACAACTAGAAACTGACAGCAACCCATATTACTAAATGGATTAAACATAAAGAGCCAAAGTAGGTAATTGGCCTTGGCCTAAGTTTGGGAAAGTGTAAAAAGTGCTAGAGGTATTTGGTCAAAACGGAAAGGACAGAAGTACGTGAAGGAAGCGGGAGAGTGCTAGTCAGTTAGACATGTAGGAGAGAGAATTGAGTTGAGGAATATAGGGGGAAATCTTATAGGGGATTGTATGAATTCACTCTGTTAGTTAAATCATGACAATGGAGTGTCTCTGCATGAAGCTTAAGTTTCAGGGTGAATTTTTATCTTCTGAGGGTCATCCATTCTCTGTTTTCTCATTATCATACTTGAATAATACTACACACATTCACATATATAAAATATTTCTGTGACTGAAAGTGGGGGAATGTAGCAGCAATTCACAAGAATGGCAATTTAAAGAATTAGCATCACATGTCAGGAATCTTACAAAACGACTTGAGTTGTCATTTCTCAATGTTTTTGCATTACCAAAGGCTTCTAGTATTGGATTAGTCTTTAAAATCTCATACTCTATTCCACTTCCACCACCAAGGGCAGCCAAGTACTGCATTGCTATTTTTGCTGTCTCAGTCTTCCCTGCTCCACTCTCACCACTGAATATGTACATGATAATTATTATTATAGGTCCCAATTCAAACACAATAAACGATTAAGGGGCACACAAGATTAAAGGAAACCAAAAAAGAGCTTGTCATTAATGAAAAAATCTGCAGACAGCATGAAGAAGCATTTACATCCATAAAAATATTAACCCAGGATGGAAAAACGAGGAAGTTTTTTTGTCACTATCCAGTAAATCTGGAAAGTACCTTCATTATACAAAAGTTAAAACATCAACAATAATAGATGAAAAGAAAGACAGAAGAATTGAAGCAAGCAACACCCCAAATAATAGACACAAAGAGTGGGTCTACTATATTAAAGAAAAATTCTGCAACTCAGGCATTTAAAAGTCAAAACAAAATGCATATGTATCTTGGAACTTAAAACTCAGCCCAGCTCAAGGTTAATTTTGATGAGTTTGTATTTTAAAATTAGACCCATTGCATTTTGAGGAAGGATTCGTGTTATGCTTCAAGTCACTCTAACCCGTTTTAGTACCTATATTCTTCTAAAAAAGTATAAATTTTTTGAACAATTGTGTATTAATAATAAAACCTTTTTATTTAACAAGCAATATTTTGTATAATATATTATATTTATAATATTATTTTATTTTAAAAATATATCTTAATTTAAGTTTTATACTTCTTTTATTCTAAGATTTAACTATACATAATGTTAAAATTATATTATGTTAAAAAGCTGGGTTGACCCAATCTTGTCCCATATATTTGGTCTTGATCGGGGATGGGGAGGGTTCACGTTCAAATAAAAGACCCCAATCAAATTTACGGGTCGGGTAGAGACAAACATAATCCCATCCCTTGCTCACCCCAATGGGCGGGATTTCCTACATGGAAACTAGAATATTATTTAATATGGACAGATAAACTTTTCAGAAAAATGAAGATTAAAGAAATGGAATTAAAACAATTAACCACCCAAGTGGTTACTTATTAACAACTATAAATATTCCTAACGGATTTAGTAGTTAATTGTTGCTAAATTGTTGGAAATATTTTCACCAAAATTTCCGTTTTTATATGTTCCATACAAATTTGTGGGCTTATCCCCTCACTTGATCCAGAATAACTTCCTAGGGAAATTACCAATACGAGATTCAGAGTAGCTTTTAAAAAATGAAATTATTTAGCTAATTATCCAGAATTAAACTGCAGACAAGAATGAATGAAATAAGCATGGGAATTTTTAGTTCAGAATTTAAATATAAGAGTGAAACTTGAGACCAGTATTCTTACAATAAATGTAATAAGAAATTTTTTAAATTAAAGCAGCTAATAGAAAAGAAATTAACTACAGTTTGACTTACAGCTGCTCATAAAAAATTCAACAAAAAAATTACTGACCTTATAATTATAGATTGATTAACTTCATCTGGAAAACAGAGCAAGAGTCAGAGCAAGTTCTTGCTTAAAACAAATGAAAGTGGTCTTAAACTCTAAAGTTTCAACTATAAATGTAAATATAAGGAAATAAAAAGTTACCTCGTATCATTTCCCGGATGGCCGTGTCTGCTATTGCATATACATGAGGGCTTTCAATTGCTTTACGCTTGTAGGCTTCAATATAATCATTACCATATAGAGGAACTTTCTTAAAGGGATTTATAGCAACCAAAACAGGCCCTGCTTTTGTCTGAATTGTACATAGTTATACACATAAATACATTCAAAGTTATGATCAAGAAACTAATTGATGAGAAAAACTTTAAAGAGACATAAAGACTTACATAAATCATGTTTTGATTGTATCTATATCGCAGGTTGTATAAAACTGACGGTTCATTTAAATAACTAAGTTGCATGAGGTCATCCACCCCATCAAGGATATCAGGATTTGCTGGTACTAAACTTTCTTCTTTCACTTTCAAAACCTATAATTAGGCCCACAGGTGGGGAGAGACTGCATAGTTAGTAAAGCCAAAAATGAAGTGCACCACTCCTGAGAAATATTGTAATTTATCTCACCTTCCTGTCAGGCAGTGAAATGATGGATTCATTTCCAGAAGTTGTTATTATCTTCCCCAGCTCCCAATTCCCATTTGGAAGTTGAAACCAAGACTGAAGCTTCTGAAATAGTGAATTTTATCAGTAAGGATAAGACAAAACAAATTATAAATTATGTAGTAATGATCTATAACTCAAATAAACTAAAAAGAATTGTCTTGAATTGTTTACATGCCATTCTTCACTGTTTTGACATTTTTATAGAAGCACTGATAGAATTACACGGCATTTCCCCATAAAACAAATACATGGAAAATCATTAAACAAACAAAAATAGAAATAACAACTCATGGATGCTTTTGTTAGCAAATAGAACAGAGACAAACAACAAACAGTGGCAAATATTTAAATTTACAATAAATTACTCATTACCAAGACACTCTCAGCAGTCAACTGACAAGAGATATAAGGAGTTGAGTCAATCTGATGGAACATTTAGAAGTAAAAAGCTTCACGGCCCAATGATACAGGCACCGAAAAAATGTCAAATAGTTTGAAAATAATAGTCTTACCTAAGAAACATGTTTATGCAGGACAAACATGTTTATAAGGAATTGTTTAGAGGTTTTATTTAGTTATTTTACTAGACAGTAAGGTGCATCCAGTAGACCAGTGTGTTACTAGGACTTTTTTTGCTTCCTGGTACAGTGGTACCCATGGAATCTTAGTTCCCTGTTAGATGCTTAGATCAATATCTAGCCCCATCTTTCATCCCTTTTGACCTGTCTTTGTTTAAGATGTACTTTCGACATTCAATTGATTTTGATCATAATCTAAATCTGGACCAACCAAAACTTGAACTACAGAATATGAACTTTCCTACCATTGTCTCTCCATCTTAGATAATCTTGTATTAAGTATCTCTTTTACAAACTAATGCCAAATTTCCATAAGATGTTCTGCTACTGTTGCAAGCCAGCACTCATGACTTTGGAAGCACACTCTTTAGTGGTTATGGTACATCTATACTAAAGGAAATATGAAACTAATTCACAAAGTTATGAGTACTTTGAAGCTCCTGAACGTAATTGTAAGGGACCATATAAAAAATAATAATAATAAACAATATAAATAATAACCTGCAACAAACCCAGACAAAACTTTAATGTCCAAACTCCAAACTTCCAAATAAAAAGATTTTAGAAAAATACAGCAACTTCTTGAACATTCTTCTAGAAAAATCAAGTTATTTATACAACTGAATAAGTATATCACAATATCCTTAAGCACTTTCAAAATCCAACATGAGATTAAATTGAAATTAGTAGCCAAAAGTACCTTCTTTGAAGCATAAGGTGTCGTATCACTCCACCTGCGTTCCCCAGAGGAGATTGAAATTGATGGGAAGGACAGAGGAACAGATTCTAAGTCTTCATCAGCAATTGATGGCCTGTCTTCTAACGACACACATTTTCTGCTGTACACCAAGTCCTCATCGTAAACACCCACGTCAGCAACACAGTCCCGAGCTTCCTCAGCAACCTCCCCTATCAAAGCATCGTTTTCTGGACTACCTGATCCGATCACATCACTGCTTCTCAGCTTAGCAACTCCGTGGTTTTCCATTAGACCAGAAGTCGGATTACCAGTGGTAATCTTGAACTTGGGAGGCAACGATTTGATAGAGTGGAGAGCAGGCAGAACCTTGGATGTCCCAGACATTTTCCCTTAAATAGCTCTGCCACAAGCCCACAACACAACCAAGAATAAGATAGATTTACAAATTTCTGGGGCATACAAATAGATAGATTCTCTTTCAAATAAATAAATAAAAAGGGTTCTCTTTTTCAACCAAAAGTGTCTCTCAAACTTTTAAGAAAGGCCCCATTGAATGACTATATCAGATAAACATACATAACATAATGGAGGGGGACCAAAGCTCAAGACACGGACTCTACTCTCTAGTGTTGTGTTGTGCTCATTCCTTAAAATTTGTCGTTCACACTTTCAACCTCATCCTAACACCTATGCTGTAAAATTCAAAAACCATCAATTTAACAAAGCTAAACCATCAATTTAGCACAACCTAAAACCTTCCCGATCTGACACTCAAACACCCCTTTCAAAGCTCAAAAATTCAAAATTTAAAAACTAAAATTGCTGCTGGAAAAGTTGCACCAGCAGATCCTCCAATTTCCTGAAACATGACTTAATAATAATAATAATAATAATAATAATAAAATAATAATAAATACCGAAAATAGGAATGTGTTACTTCCCAATTCTTGACTTGAGAAACCAGCAGAAAACACAGGAACTTGAAAACAAACTCAAATGCCTCACTCAACAATTCAGCATCGCAATTCCGAATTCATTTCACGCTGTGAAAGCAATTGAGTAAAGCAAAACAAACACGCAACCAAGAAGGAAAAAAACGAAGCTTGGAAAAAGCACCTAGTGAAGTTTCTTGAACGATCCAGAAGCCAAACAGCACATGCTCTGTCAGATAATTAAACAGATGAAGTTTTTGATGAACGTCTGAATGAAGAAGCAGAAGAAGATCTTGTGTTGTGTTGCAGAATAATAATATGATTAACGAAGAAGAAGAACTGAGGAAGTGAGTAAGAAGTTTCAGTTTACAGAACAATCTCAAGTTCTAAACAAAAAATAAAGGAGTCTGACAAAAGGGATGTTTGGTTTCCGAGAAAGTTGACGGAGAAAAATGAAAATAATCCACGCCGTGTGGAGAGGAACCAGCTTTTCTGCTTTCCTTTGCTTTTAAAATTCAACATAATCATCACAAATAAATAAAAATACATAAAGTAAGCAAAAAAAACAAGTTAGTATTAGATTATATGATAGTAATAGTACGTGGAATTTTCCTTTGAATATAAACCAGTCTAATAAATGTGGCGTGGTAAAATAGTAGTAACTCGTTTTTTTATCAGCTCAATCATTGAAATTTAAATCCGATCATAATTTTTTTTCAAATTTCATGTTACTGGTTTAATCGTATAATTTTTGTTTATCCATTTAACTTTTATTAACTTTAATATCCAATGCTTAATAAATATTAGATATCAAGTATTAAATATTAAATATATATCAAAATCATACAATTAAAATGAGAGAAGTTTATCAAAATTTTGTTAGTTGGAGTGCTATTAAGTTTAATTCTTTTAAGTAAAATTTTGTATTTAAACCTTCTCGACGAAAAAAAAAAGTAATTTAAAGGTGTTTAATCAGATTTTTTTGACGAAAATTAATTATCGATAAAATTGATAAATATTTCGTTCTAATAATAATATGATATAAAAAAAATAAGAAAAGTGTTAGCATCACTTTTTTAATATATTCTTTTTAAGCATACTTTGTTATTGAATAAAAGTTATTGAAAATTATAAAATTAGATAAGAGAGTTGTTAAATATAAAATAGAGCTCACATAAATTAGTAATTTTTCTAATAAATTTTAATTAATAAAAAGGAGTGTGTTTAAAAAATTTTGGTGTTAGCGTTTCTCTTAAAATAATAGCAATTAAATTTCAAAGACAATAAGATGAAACAAAATGAAATTAAGCCTAAATGAATTATAATTTGATGGAGTTGTATGCTGACGCTATCTTTTATATATGGGATTTTTGTAGCAATTTAAAATTTGCGGGGCTTTTTCTTTTTGCCAACCAGTTTTGAATTTTGAAACAAAAATTCATTGCATGCATAGTGTCTAATGGTTAGAGCCACGAGTGCATTGACGAAACTAACCCTATGGAGCTTGACTTTTAATTTGGGATTTGGGATTTTGGGAAAGTTGTTAGTTAGTAATAGTGCCACACAGATACCGTCCTACGTTAAATGACAAAAAAAAATCACTAATTAATAAAATGAAATATAAAATATTAGTACTAAATTATTAGTATCAAGCTAGGCAAGGCAAGTAGGCTAAATGAATTATTTGTTCCTAAAATTTGTAATTATATCGGCTGTTGTTTGCTTGTGTCAGACTTATTTTTAGATTTAATCAATAATTTGGTAGGACTTCCCTCTTATCAAACCTGTTGTTTAGATGTTATTTTTTAAAAAAAAATTAAAAATAATTTTATTTAAAAATAAACAATTTTTTAGAAAAATAATAAAATTTTTGTAATTAAATAAATAAGAAGAGATAATATTTTTAAGGTAAATAAAATAAATATATATTCTTAAAAAATAAAAAAGATTTTTTATTTACTCATTTGATAAAAAGTAAAATAGAATTTCTTCTTCTAAAATATAATAAAGTAAAGAATCACGAAATACGAGTAGGTTTAATAGCATATAATATGTTAGGAGTTGCCAACAAAAATATATATCTTGATAAAAAAATTATTCTACTACCCCGGGAACATGAAAAAATATTACAAAAATCTCATATTTCAGATTTTTTTTTTTTATTAATAAGTACAGAAGTGTGATGTAGTCATCTCGTAATTTTACTGTAGCTATTCATGTTCAAAAACTAGAAATGCAAAATTATATATTTACTAAAAGTAAAACTATCCAAATAAAACATTTTTCAAATTTCTCTACAATTTGAGTTATATAACTAGATCACATAATTTTTTTGTTATTTACTTATTGTGAGTTGTTCTATACGTAAAAGGTATCCCTCTCCATTTTTTTTGCTTTTTTAAACAACCATTCTTCATATATGGATAGTCATTATCCATTTAAAGGAGTAATAATAAAACAGTAAAGAGAGAAAAAGAAAGAAACGTAAAAAGCAACATGTTGACGGATAAATAAGGTAATGTGGCCAATTGGCCATAGCAAAAGGAAAAGGATTAATTTATTGTTATGAATGAATGAATATTATTTTAATGAGAAAGATGATTATAGGTTTCACTAACACAATTACAAAAGGTGGCGGCTATAGAAGCCTAACGCCTGCGTAAGGTGTAATGTCCTCTTCTCATTTTCGCTTTCAGATCTGTGCATTAGCTGAATGCTCAACACAGTTTATACCACCCAATCACAGCATTAGATTAAATAAAGTGGAATTCTTTCAACTTAATTAGAGGTTTAGATTTAAGTTCTAGTGTTAAATATTTTCAATTTATAATTATCTTATCTTATTGTTAAATATTCTTTCACTTTATTTATACTTGTGTTAAATAAAGTGGAATTCTTTCAAAATACATGTCTTTATAAAAGGAAAATCTTAATCACCCAAAACCTAAAAGAAATACTGTATTTCATAACCAACCAAAATATGACATGCTACGAAAAATATGGTCATCGTAATAATAATGTTAAGTTCATTAATTTGGTGTATCCCTTAGTCTTACCCTTGGTTTTTTGGGTAGTGGTCTTACCTTTGTTTGAAATGAAAGCAAGGGAGAAAAGAAAAAAAAAATCAGATCTTCTTTTTTTTTCTCTCTACACAAAAACTTCAGGAATAGTTTTTTTTTTTCAATTTTTCCTTTAACTAAATAATTTAAAAAGTTATAACTGTATGGTGTTTTATTACAAATTTCATATTATTTTTTCACTTCACTTTAGACACATCTTTCTTGTATTATATGATTTGAGGCTATTAATATTTGATTGATATGAATAGATTTAGGCTTATGTATTTTAAATAAGATCTCAAACTTAAGTCATGAAAATGAAAATTAAAAAAAATATTTGAAAGAGAAAAATTCAATAAACAAGTTGTCCATTAAAAAATAATTGTTGATAAAGTCGATGATACTCTCCACCAATAACATATTAAAAAAAAGGTCACATTCAAACTTAATAGACCCAAAAATTTCAAAAATTAGTTATTAGAATATTTCAACAAAAGCAAAACAAAGTTGAATATTAACACTACAAAAAAAAGCATTTTTGCGATGATCAAAATTCGTCGAAAATGTTAAAATTCCGTCGCTAATTATAAATTTCTGACGGATTTTCAACGAACAAAAATTCGTCGAAAAAATGGTTGTAGAAAATTTTAACCGATGAATTTTTTGTAATCCGTCGGAATTTTGCCACGGATTATTTTCGACGGATTTTCTGTGGAAAATGTCTGTCGCAAATTTGTCACGGATTTTGTCCTACTGATAAATATTACAGAATAACTAAATATCTAGGTGGAGATCTAACAACCTTATTTGATCATAGATCTTAACAATATGAGACCTTAGATTAAAATATCATAGCAAGATTCCATATTAAAAATACTCTATATTTTTGGTACATTAGTTGATATAATTAAGTATGAAATATTAATGAAAAATGTTGAAGGTGGTAAGAAACTCCGAAGACTTGTCCTAAAGGATGCATATCGTATCTGCTACGACCAACTTAATCTGATAGAGTATCTTAAAGTTGAAGTTAATTAGACAATCAACCAAGTTGGTTTTAAATTATTCTTCGTATTATACATCATACATTAAAGTCCAGTATAATAATGCTAGGATATATTCTCTCAACTCTCAAGTATTACTAGGATATAATAATGCTACTAATTCTGATGTACAAGTTTCATTATTCATGCACAAATTCAAGTCCTTCTTTATTTTCTGTTAAGACTCAGCCATAAGTTTATGTACTCTTAAGAGGATATAATACTGCTAATAATTATCTAATGATACAAATTTGATTATTCATGCTCAGGTACTACTCTGTTATTCTTAAAAAAGGAGCAATAGATCACATCTTTTCTTACTTTACTCGTACCTTAATCTACTCTACCACCAACCTGAAGGTTACCCATAGTTAATGTTTTTTAAATAGTTATATCATTGATGAAAATATAGAAGCAACACTAAAAAAACCTCACCAACTAGGATGGAGAGGAAAGAGAGAGAACCAAATTACAGGGTCTTCCTCTCTTCTCTCTGTGTTTTGTCCCTCTCCTTGGAGCCAAAAGCCTATAAAACCACACCTAAACTCCCCCTTGAATTAGCTTCTTAATTTGTTGTTGCAAGTCAATCCTAATTCATATTCACCTATCCTTTTACATAGCTCTGAAGTAAGAACTAAGAAGCCTGCAATGTCTTCCTTTTCCCCTACGACTCCAAGGTTACAGTAAGTACATGGTATTAAGATAAAGTAAAAAATTATCACAAATCTTCCCACCCTGAGAGCTGGAATTTGAAAGCCACATGAAGTTAAACATCTAACCTTTAAGAAAAGCCAACCACAGAAACTTACAAGGTCCACACTCAACCACAGTTAAACAGAAGATGACGTGCAACAAGTAATCTATTCAACAAATTAATCAGAAAAGAAAAGTCAACTGCAACACACACGTGGGTTACCCGATAATGAAAATTTATTTATTTCTGTTATATGATTTCAACCATAAACTCACATGAGAAATATTCAGTTGCTTCAATAATGAAAAAAATTACATTCCATACCGTAATTCAAACATGAAAGATGAATGAAGAAGAAAAATACAAACTCAGTGATAATAACAAGAAAAAAGTCCTTCCTTAGGTTTTCAATTTACACCAAATTTAGCTCCAGTCTATTTTTAGCTATTGGAGCACATTGGTTGGATTTTATCCAAACAACCCTTTTCTTGTCTTGGACAATTCCCTAGAACTTAACATGTCACATACAACAATCCATATATAACTATGTTCTAAGGTGCTTGAGGTCTGAAATGGCGTATTTTCTCTTTTATTAATCAAGTACTGCTGCTAGAAGAAGAAAAACATTAACAAAAGTAAAAACATAGAGCATTTCTAAGGTAGTAAGGTGATTATAGTCATGATGCAAAGGTTGGCAAGAATGTGCAAAGAAATCACAAGCTGAAAACTATAATCATTGCCTTTCTCCATTAACATATATAAGTTGCCTACAAATTTAGTTTACACAATAATACATAGTATAGTTTAACATACCCAGATGTCTTCCAATAATTTTTTTTCCTTATTAAAGCAACTGCATATTTCTCATGCTATGAGAAAGGACGATTAAGGTAGCTACAACATGCTTAAAAACTGCCTAACCACAAAAAATCACCTGATCAAAAGCATAAAAATCCAAACTTTTCATTCCATGGCCTCATCATCATACTCAAAATCCTTCCCTCCCATGATCTGATTCTTGCTAATCAAAAACTTTGATGGCCTATCTCCTAGCATCACTCATATATGAACACTCAAACTTTCTCCTAGCTCTAACAAAAATAAATTACAAACCCAAAATGTGAGAGAGAGACACGAACATGCGGCAAAGAATGGAGAGGGAGCGAAAATGTTGAAAGGAGGGAAGGATGGTGAGTTGAGAGGAAGCAGAGGCGGTGGCGGCGGAGGGAGAGGATTTGGATAGGAGTGAGGGAGGAAGACAACGTTCTGTGAAGGGCACAAATGGGGGAAAAGAGGGAGATGCGCGGAAAAATCTACTGAGTGGGATATAAATTGGAAAATTTTAATTTCGCACGGATTTCTATTCTGTTGATAAAATCTATCAGAAATTTTAACTTTTCGACGGAATAATTGGCCGTGGGTAAAATCAATCCGTTTTTAAAAAATTTTTGACGGAAAATTTTCCTTCGATAAATTCTGTGAGAAAATTCAAAATTTTTTATGGATTATTTTTCAAGGAAAAATTTCCGTCAAAAATAAATATTATTTTTATAGTTTGAAGTAATATTTCTGGAGATAAGACTTGATCAATATTGGAGTTGTTATATATATATAGAGAGAGAAGATGGATCAACTTATATTGGTGTAATTTTGATAATTATTACATCATTTATATAATTTGATTGGTTGTTTCAAATTTCTTCAAAATTGAAGAACAATAAAAAGGTATTCAAATGACTCATATTTTAGTATAGTTCAAAATATTTATATTAAACCGATTTTATTCTATATGAACGAGATAACAATGATTTTAGATTAATATAAATATTGTATATGTGATTTATATAAAATGAACTTTCAATCCAATAATAAATTTTTAAAAAATATTATTTAATTAAAAGTTATAAAATAATGGATAATGAGATTTTCTATTTGAAAATAATTATTGATAAAATGGGTGATACTTTACCCCTGAAACATGTTTAAAAAAATTGAGGTTAGATATTGGTGAAAGCTAGGGTGAAGATGTAATTCATATGGTTCACCATAGGATCAGCAAGATAACCGGATATAGTAGGTGAAAAATAATTTATCAGGTAAATGGTATTTTTATTTAGAAAACGTGAAATCTCAATTACACCCTTTTGAAAATATATGAAAAAATAGGAATTGATTTCCTTTCTTCCTTGACTTCCACTACGTTGCCGCCCCCTTTTGCTTCTCCGACTCCGACCCCAAAAAAATATCAGAAATTATTATTTCTTGTTAAGAAAATAAGTAATCTTTTTTTAGAGAGTCGAAGAGATTGGGTTCTAGGTAGGCGTTACTCTTATTTTTTTTTAATTTACAATTTGAGTTATTTTATATTTTAAAATTTGTTATCTTAATATCTAGAGTTGATTTTAACTGTTTTCATTACATTTACATGACCATTTAGATATTGGATGCAAAATATAATATTAATATAAGTTTTATGTAAAAATAATTTAAAATTTAAATTTAAATTTATTTTTATTTATTATTTTTTATAATATTATATATTATATTTTAAAATATAATATATAAGATTAAATTTTAATTTTGCATAAATTAGAATATATATACTTATATAAGCTTTATTTTTATTTTATATATTATATATTATATTTTTATAATATTATGTATTTTTATCACATCATTTAAAACTTATTTTATACAATAAATATATAATATAAATTTTATCTTTAGTGTATATTTTTTATATAAATTATAATTTCATAAAATAAAAGTATTTTATTATCTTTTAAAATATTTATATATAGAATTTAATGATAGTATTTTTACCTATATTAAGATATTATTATTATTTATTATAATAATATTTTTTATTTATATTTAACTTTATTTAATTAGATACATGATTTTTTTAAAGAATTAAATTATATAGTAAAGATACGTAATTAAATAAAATAATAATATTTTATATTTTTAAAAATATTTATGTATGTGATTTATTGATATTATATTTTTGTCTATGTTACAATAAATAACATGAATATTTTATTATAGATACAAAATATTATTAGTAAATCACAAGCATTATTTTAAAAGATAAATATAATATATAAAATAAAAATAAAAATTATATAAATATGCATATTCTAAAAATAGAATTTAATTTTATATATTAAAAAATAATATATAAGATTATAAAAATATAATAAATTAAAAAGAATAAATTTTAAATTTTAAATTATTTTCACATAAAACTTATATTAATAGTATTTTTTTTATCAAATATTTAAATAATTACTTATACTTTGGTATAGTGGTAAAGTAAAAAAGTATACCTTATCCTTTAAGGATCATGATTCTAGTTCTTTCTCAAATATTTTTCTAAAATTATTTTTAAGAAAATATACCAAAAAAATAAACAAAATAAGAGAAAGAATTTTATAATTAAATCTATGACTTTTTACCCTCTTACACTGAAACAATGATGTTTCAGGATTGAGAAACAACACCTACATTGAATCCTTAATTTTATTTATATATATATATATATATATATATATATATATATATATATATATATATATTAAATTTAATCAAATCTTATCCGGTGTCAAATAAAAGTAACCAATATCATTATCTTAACCATTCATTTTTTTTTAATGTTATTATATCCAACGCTGATAAATTCACGGTCCATCAATGAACCATATTTTTTATGGATTCACCTTAGACAGTACCCTAGATATTATTGGATATGTAATTAAGTTTGACATAATTAATTGGTTTGTTTCGAAAGTTTTAAATATTTTATTCATTTAATTAAGTTTTGACATAAGTTTGGATATAATATAATATGATTTGAGGATAGATTGGATGTAAGATTTGATTTTTTCCGCGCGAAAATCTTCACTTGTTTTAATAAGTTCGGATTGGACGCAAACAAAGATCATTACGATGGTGGCGTTGACATAGATCATGGCTTTGGTCTATTTAAAGGTTTTCTATATATATATTTGGCTGTTTGAAAAAAAGAAAATCATGGTGGCATCGAAATTGAAATAATAATGAAAAAACAGAATTGAATATCATGAATCTGAAAACAGAAATGGTCTTGTAATGGGGCTATGTTCGTTACTTTGAACTCTTCCCAATTGTTGTTGAACAACAGGTTCAATTATATATTAATCAATCATTATTAGAAGGCTTCCATACATAGTTGCCCTTAATTTGATAACTAAAAATGTCCATCATTCGAACTTGTTTTTATATAAGCAAAATGCAGTGGCCAGTGGTTACGAAGTCAGTACCATACTTGTAAATAAATGCCAACACTTGATCAATTTGTACTTAGTTAAATGCCACATGCAGCCACCAAAGCGTGGAAAAATTCCCACTGGACTCAAGCTGACATTGTCATCACACTTTTTCCTTTTGTTAGTTATGTTAACCTAAAATAAGAGATAAATTAAAGTTGAACCTGAAGAGAAGTTTTCAACGGCAGACAACTTCAACGTACTGCTACTTATTTTAATTAGTTCTTTGCCAAAGCAAAACTTCATGACGAGTCATCTCCCTATTGCAAAAATGAGCCTATAAATACATTCCCTTGAGCTCAAGTTCTCTCCATCTCTTCCTTAATTACTAGTCAACAAACATAATTCTCTTCCTAGTCTTGTCCTTAAATTACAACAACTTTCAATCCTCAATCTGCTCCATCATATATATATAGTAATAATAGCAGCAATGGATAATACTCCCAGATTGCTTCAATCGGTTTCAAGCTTGATTCTGATTCTAAGCATTTCATCATTGGCCTCAGCATCTCTGAAAGTGGGTTTCTATAGCTCAACGTGTCCATCTGCTGAGGCAATAGTGAGAAGCGCAGTAGAGAAAGCAATATCTGCCAACCCAGGCATAGCTGCTGGTCTCATCAGAATGCATTTCCATGATTGCTTTGTCAGGGTAAGTTACTAAGGATATGGTTGGATAAACTTCTGCAGAAACACGTTTAATGGAAGAAATAAATAAAATGATTGAATTTCTTCATGAACTAAAATTAGATTATAAACAAACTAATTTGTAGAGATTTTCCTATATATATATATAACTTCTTTAAAAGATGATTTTTAACTTATGCATAAGTGGTTCTCGATGAGCTTATTGAAACAGACCCAAATTTCACCTTCATACTTTCCTATATATACATGCATGTTTAATAAAAACATTTCAATATCGGATTCTAAAATTGTTATCTTCCACAGGGTTGTGATGGTTCTGTGTTACTAGCATCTAGACCGGGTAATCCAATATCCGAAAGAGACAATTTGGTTAACAACCCAAGCTTGCGTGGCTTCGAGGTGATTGAGGAAGCCAAAAATCAAATAGAGGATGCATGTCCTCAAACAGTATCATGTGCAGACATATTGGCATTCGCAGCACGAGACAGTGTTTCGAAGGTTGGTGGCATAAACTACGACGTTCCATCCGGACGCAGAGATGGTGGCGTCTCAATCGGCGGTGAAGTGATAGGCAATCTTCCAGGACCATCCTTCAGTGCTGATGAACTTGTTAGTAGTTTTTCTCGAAAGGGGTTGTCAGCAGATGAAATGGTGACACTCTCAGGAGCGCATTCAATCGGTGTATCCCATTGTGGCTCCTTCTCAAATCGCTTATACTCTTTCAGTGACACAGCTACACAAGATCCCTCATTGGACTCTTCATATGCTGAAACGTTGAAAGGAAAGTGTCCCCCACCACCCCCCACCTCAGACCCAACAGTGTCTCTTGAACCTTCCACGCCTATTCGTTTGGACAGTAAATACTATGAGGCATTAATCAACCACCGTGGCTTGTTGACGTCGGATCAGACGTTGTACACGAGCCAATCCACAAGGGCAATGGTTGAAAGCAACGCATACAATGCTGCAAGTTGGGCTGAGAAATTTGCCCTAGCAATGGTGCGCATGGGTTCTATAGAAGTGCTTACTGGCTCCGATGGTGAGATCAGGAAGCAGTGCAGCTTTGTTAATTAAATTATTCAACAGCAGCAACACTCTTTTCCTGAAAATAATTCAACCTTAATTTGTTTCTTTTCTTTACATTAATTGAATTAGTTTGCGATTGTTCGTCTGTTTTGAATTTGATCCATACCTGCCATTCACCAGGATGGCCAACAATTCAACCTAGTGTATATCCCCTCCTTTTATTATTTATATGTTTCCTAATGGATAAAATTTTCCCCTTCTATATTTGTATTATGTTTAGATGGTCATTGGCCAAATCTAATAAATCTAGTTGTTTGTTGGCTGAACTGTGTATCAATTGTTTTGTATTTCTCTCTCCTTTTTAATATTTTGAACAGATCGCGTGTTTTTTTAATTATAGGCTAACAAAGAGATGGTGTGTTTGTATTTCTCAGTCTGTTCAATAGTTTTGGATAGAATTTTCATAATGTTTGGTATATGGGTTAGACTACACCTTATATTATAACTAATAAAACTCATTTGCTTTTCAAAATAAAAATTGAATTATGTTGGATCCATTATAAGTTAACTAACTGCCTGTTTAATTTGAATGTTGGTTATTATAACAAGATTGATAGAGGACTAAGAAGCTACAAAAAAGAGCTTAAAGTGGAGTCAAAACATTTTTTTTATACAGGAAATCAACTTATATCATTTCATTAATGATAGCTTTCAAAATACAGCACGGAATGTGATTAAAGCAGGCAAGACTAGCATAAACAATAGCAACCTTAACTAAGTTTGTTAGGAAGATTCAAGAGGAATAAACACCGGATAGATTTGCACCGATGGAACATGAGTCACCACATAAAGAAACTTGACACCATATTTTAACCAAAAATCTTAAGGCTAAATCTATCCGTTATTTCCTCCCTTCGAATTTCCCAACAACTGGTATCCGAGCCGATGGTTTGACTTGGTGACCGGCTCAGATGAGTAAGATGACAGCGATGGATCTTAGCCTTGGAGATCCCTTATATTGAAAGTCTTTCTGACGGTTAGTTCAGGTAACGTGTCCCGCAGATGGAGCAACTGTGCAAGTATCGCAAGTAACTATAGTATGTGGGCTCTAATGACTATACTCGTGGATGACTCCCGCTCGAGGGGAAGACTACCATGTGGAAAAGACTCACACTTGAGGAGGAGATTGTTGGGTTACAAGTGTGAGGTGAAGTCTCACATCGGACAAAAAATAAAAAAATTGAGCACCATATAAGTGAGGAGAAAACCCATAAATCTGAGCCTTAAGATTTTGGATTAAAGTGTGATGTCAAGTTTCCTTATGTGATGACTAGTAATCCATGGAATAAATCTATCCCCCGTTTATTAGGGAGTGTGTGATGGTGACATCTGAGTTGATATCATTATTCTCTCATAATTGTTGATCATCAAGTACTTCCATTTTGGATTACCCAATACCATTTTGTAAAGGAAGGAGATCACCGACTTAAGCAAGAAGGAAAGTTACTTATATACTCCCATGCGTTACAGCTTACATATTCAATTCATGTTGATTCTCATGTTTTGCTTTCACTTTGTTTGTCTTATATTTGGCAGAATTGCATCCTATCAATTTTTTTTAGTGATAAATATACCTACATATATTTTAAATAAATACATGGCCCCCTCGTTAATATATATAATAATATGAACAACCATTTTTTATTGCCCCTAGTGGGTTTAAATGATTTTGCTATACATGAAGCAACGATATGTAGTTAGATATAGAATTAGGAAATGATGAAAAATCAAACAAAAATAAGCATACATATCATTTGCAACCATCATCTAAATCAGATAAGATTTCCAAACAGATCATTGTTGCATTGATACATTACGAGGAACAACACAACTCAAACTTATGTTAATACATGATTCTTTGAAGAAATTTACAACTTAACTATATATATATATATATATATATATATATATATATATATATATATATAAAGCAGCAAGCACCTACAATTTAACAAGGCTAATAAGCGAGTATATATGTTGTTATCTGCTCATATTAATGTAACTGCATTAGTGTTAGTTTTTCATCTATGCTTCATTCCTTAATTTTATTAATATTTAGTAAAAAATGTAAAAAAAATTACATATCCTAGTGCTCAGAGGCTCTCTGCTATGCAAAGCTACATGGAATGATCATTATACATAGCTTTATTTGTAAAGAGATTATTTCCAAATTTAATTTTATGATCAATTAGTCACCAAGATACAACTTTATTACAGTATCATGTATCATGGCTCACTCTCTAATAATAATAAAAAGCCATAAAACTGAAATTGTTTTGTTGTTTCGTGAGTGATAATGTGATGTATCAGTCACCATCAAATGTCATTATTTTATTTTATATGCATTAATTTTTTCTCTTGAGCTGAGATGGATTTCCACATGAAAGCATTATATATACTGATCGAATTTGGTTGACTTTGATCAATTTTAAAAACTTAATTTTGGATGTTATTTTATGCTCGTTAATTACTTGTTATATAAGTAGGAGTGATAACGAATGGTGTTTAAATAGAATATAGTAACTATTTTTTGTTTTTTGTTTTTTATATAAAAAAGTGTTTGATCTCTTTTCACTATCACTTATTATTTTGGCCAATAAATTGTTCAAGTTCCGCCACTAGCAACCTGCTTACACCTCTAAAAAAACACATAATATAATTAACTACCGATGTTCAAAATTAAGAATAGAGAATTACAAATTAAATTGGAAATTGAAATTAACAACCATCAACACTACATCCCACCCCAACACAAAGTTGTAAGATGTATATTAATACTTGAGGTGAACAACACAAAACATAATATATTAAAGGAGTATGAGAAGTACTCCAACTCTTAAGACAAAGTCAAATGGTTAAGCGGGTTAACTACAACATTAATTCAAATACTATAGCGAATTTATAGACCAAGGCCATAAAAATCAAATTATAATTAGTCTCGTTAAAAAAATAATCACATGTAAATACTTAATTTTACCTAAATTTCTTCTTCTACTTTCTTTCTTTATTCTATTTATTTTATCCATCTTTATTTATAAAAATTTAAAATGTTATTATAAAAAATGTTAAAATCTACCCATATACCACAAACGAACAAGCATGTATTAAACATATTCAAAAAGTTAATTTTAAAATATTAAATTCAAAATTAATTTTCGAAATATCTACCCATATACCAACATAAATATCAAAAGCCAAAACTTAATTTCTGACATAATTAAAAGAATAAACATAAAAGCGGGGTGTATAACTTAATTAGAAAAGATGCAAAAAGACGCAATTTCCTAGCTATTTGTTGGGTTTAACCAAAAGAAGAGACCTTGCATGGTAAATGAAGGTGATTTCATCATACACACGGAAGAATAGCAGCATGCAGATACAAAAAGAAAGAAAGTGAACATACGTTAAGGATGATGTCCATGGCCATGATTTCCATGCTTAGAACTCAGAAAGAGAGCTCAGGAACAGTTCCGAAATCACATTTTCGCAGAGAAAAAAACTTCCGATCGATCCTTGGTATGTAACAAGTTCCTGTTCGGTGGCTTTTCTATGCGAAAATATGACTCGGAAGTGTAACCCACCTTGTCATTTGAGAGGCTCGCGAAGTGAATCATCATATATAAAATTAATAGCATTCAAACAAATGAAAAATTAATAACAAGACACATTTTTTCACACTCACAATGTATGAATCTTGGTTTTTTGTAATGAATTTTGCATATATAGAGGTTTCAAGATTCAAATGGGACAAATGAGGTTAACTTTATTAAGGGATTCGCGTATTCTCCTTTTGATCCACACAGTACACAACACACCGCATGCACTTTATTGTTTTATTCACACGCTCAGCTCACTCACAAACGTACACAACAGAAGACAGAAGGAGTATAGTACTCAAAGGGCAAGGAAACATTTATTTAATCAGCTGATCCATGTTATCACTTGCCAAATTATATATCATTTCTTTTTATCAGCAAATGTTAATTTATTACGAATATCAATGGTTTATCATAATTTTAAAGATTATCCAAACACAGAAAAATAATTTGCAACTTTGAAATTGTTTGGGGAACTGAACTGATTCCCTGCCAGCTGTTGGTTGCAATGCAAGGCTGAGATATTAATTGTAAACTCAAGCATGCATGGCTAGCTCTTGTATGAAAGTAGAAAGACTTGTACTGTTACAAATAACAAAGGTCGTGGAAAGGAACACATCATCCAGAAAAGAAAACACTGCACTACTTTTTCTTTTTTTTTTTTTTCCTTTTCTTCTTTTACACTACTCATTAAATGTATTTTTCATTTTGTATTTTTATTTTTTAAATTACTTATTATGCATTTTTAAAATTTAAATAAAAGCATTGACCTTTTAATTGATTATTTATTTTATTATTTTAATTTAAAATAAAATAAAAATGTCATGTGAATACTAGTAGATAAGAAGAAATTTAAATTCTTGTATAGATATTTTTTTCTAATTTATCAATGCATTATTTTATTATAATTTTAAAATTATATTAAAATAAAAAGAATTATATATATATATATATATATATATATTCAATGGAAACATTTTTAAGAGTTGTTCTATTTTGGTGTAGATCAGATTTATGTTCCATTGACATTGAAAAGAATCTAATTTGAATCGAGTAAGACCATAAGAGTATTATAGGCGAAAAATTAAAATTATCTAAATATTTAATGAAACTGCATATATAAGACTTAACTTGAAAACCGGTTAAGTTGGAATAATTTGTGCAGGTTAATCCAATAATTTTAGGAACTATTTTTCAATGAAAGTGTTTTTGGAATTTATCTTAAACGAGAGCCTTTTAAGAGTTGTTTTTATTTTCTTAAATATTTATCTCTTTTAATTTATCATTTTCATCTTTACTTTTAAATAGAATACAAATATTTTTAAAAGAAATTATCAAATAGTTAAAAATAAACTGATATTATAATATACATTATTCATCATAAATTCTACAAAAACCATATTCAAAAGTATGAATTTCTTTCAAAGTTAATTATAACAATTTATATATTAATTTATATCTGTCCTTGATGGTGCTACCTGACGTTATGTGCTGGGCATGAAATCAAATTGGATTTTGTTGTGGGAGTGTTCATGGAAGAGTGGCAAAGAAATAAGCGAAAATGTAATAGTATTTGAATATCCTAATTTTTTAAAATACGTAATCAACATTAATTAGTTTTTCAATCTCTTTTTACCTATCATAACACATGAACTGGTTATTTTCTTGTTTATAATTATATCTTTCTCATTCGGTGTCGAAAAACATTTTGGAAAGAAAAGTGAAGCTATGTATACAAATATTATGAAGTGGGGACTGAGGAGGTTAAGGAATATCATGCTTTAGATGCTTGCCCTTTACTTGCGTATCATCCTTTTGCTTGTTTTGGCTCTGACTAACACGTACACAACAGACAGCACTCTTCAACACAAGATCCAGAAACTCATTTCCTCCCATGCATCACACTAAACTCTGGCCATCTTAATTAGAACATCCTTCTGAAATCACATTTTCCCATGGAAATTAACCTACTCCACTCCTTTATGACATCCTTTGACAATCCAAACACCTGAAAACTCTTTACTTTGAGTTGTTTGGTGAAAACATAAACATGTGTTCATAACAATAAGGAATACTCACGTCAGATAATGGAGTAATTGAGGTGGTGGTAGAAGAAAGCTAATGAGTGACATGTATGTGGGTATGACTAGCTATGGTTGTATTGTGCCTACAAGACTTCTGTTTGGATGATTATGCATTTACTTAACTTAACTCTGTGCTTGTTGGATTTTACATCTTCTTAGTGTTATTAAGTTTTGTATGGGACTTTGTTGGTCATATGTTTAGAAACATTGCTTCCATGCATGTTCACTTGTTCAGTTCCTGTCGACGGTCCTGATTGGCTTCAACAAATTTGGTGCTCTTATATTTTAAAGCATCGCTTCCATATTCGGTTCCTATGCATGATTCTTATCGATCTATCAAACTTTATTGAGTCGAGTACTTTTTTTTTTACAAAACTCTTCAATATACTATCATTTGTTTATCAGAGAAATGGGATCATTGTTTTATGTTCGATCACTTCAAATAAATTAGTTAAGTATACAAAGAAAAACTCATTATTTTCAACATATTCAACTTTGTTAGATATTCAAATTTGTTTTAACATATTTTACTGAATATTCAACTTTTTGTTAGAAACTCTTATATCTCAAACTAGTTTTTTAACCTTTACTAATTCTAATAAATAAAACTATTGAGAATAGGTCAAATCCTATCACAACCTTTATAAATACTAATTTGACTTCCTACTTTCTAGCAAATGCAAATGACATTAATCAATGCACACATTACTCTAACAGAAGAAAAAGTAATGGATCAGTGAGAATTGAAAGCTATTTTTGGTGGTTGCTATGACCATTTTATAACCATCAAAAGTGCATGGCTTGTACCTATATATTAAAGCACAAATAATCAGAGTACGTAAAATAAGTGACATTAATCAAAGAGGTAGTGGTGTTAGTTTGTATAGATCAGAAGTGAATTTGAGTTAATCTTTAGAAGACAAAACTACAATTTGAAAGATGGCAGGTGGAAGTTTCGTTGATTCAAATGGAGTACGGCATTATGAAGGAAAAGTCACAGGGTTTGTGCTAATTACATGTTTTGTGGCTGCCATGGGGGGTCTTCTCTTTGGATACGATCTGGGTATTACAGGAGGAGTGACTTCTATGGACCCATTTTTGATCAAGTTCTTCCCTGTCGTGTATCGACAAATGAAAGGTGAAGCAGAAAGCAAGAGTCAATATTGTAAATTTGACAATCAACTTCTTACATTATTCACCTCTTCCTTATACCTCGCGGCATTGATAGCCTGCTTTTTTGCTTCTACTACAACTAGAATGTTTGGACGTAAACCCTCAATGTTTATTGGTGGCTTGTTTTTCCTTATTGGTGCATTGTTGAATGGCTTAGCCATTAACATCGAAATGCTTATCATTGGCCGTATATTACTAGGCTTTGGTGTGGGATTTTGTAATCAGGTAAGTAAAAGTTAGCTTCAATTACTAATTATAATTTGATTTTGTAATAATTTTGTTTGTTATATAGTCTGTACCAGTGTATTTGTCTGAAATGGCTCCAGCAAAAATTAGAGGAGCACTCAATATTGGCTTTCAAATGATGATTACAATTGGTATCCTAATTGCAAACCTCATCAACTATGGTACCTCCAAGCATGAAAATGGTTGGAGAATGTCTTTGGGCATTGGAGCTGTGCCAGCAATTCTGTTGTGTATAGGATCTCTATGCTTAGATGAAACACCTAATTCTTTGATTGAAAGAGACCAACATGAAAAAGCCAAGGAAATGTTGAAGAAGATCCGTGGCACCGAGAACGTTGAAGAGGAATATCAAGATCTTGTTGATGCTAGTGAAGCAGCTAAAATGGTGGACCATCCATGGAAGAACATTGTGCAACCCAAATATAGGCCTCAACTCATTTTCTGCATTTTTATTCCAACATTTCAACAACTCACCGGCATCAATGTTATCATGTTTTATGCGCCAGTACTTTTAAAGATTTTAGGCTTCGGCAATGATGCTTCACTCATGTCTGCGGTTATAACCGGAGTTGTCAATGTTGTTGCCACACTTGTGTCTATTTTCACAGTGGACAAGTTTGGAAGAAGGGTATTATTTCTTGAAGGTGGCGCACAAATGCTTATTTGTCAGGTAAATTATCTATCTACCATAGAAAGGGAGGAGGTAGCATAATGCTTTCAAGATTTTTAAAACAATGTGATTGAGGATTAATTTATTTCTTTCTTGTAGGTTATTATTGGAATCATGATTGGTTTAAAGTTTGGATTGAATGGTGAAGGATCATTTAGCAAAGGAGAAGCAGACGTTCTTTTGTTCTTTATTTGTGCATATGTTGCAGCATTTGCTTGGTCTTGGGGGCCATTGGGTTGGTTAGTGCCCAGTGAAACATGTTCTCTTGAGATTCGACCAGCAGGTCAAGCTATCAATGTTGCAATGAACATGCTCTTCACCTTTATCATTGCTCAAGTCTTCCTTACCATGCTTTGTCATCTTAAGTTTGGCCTCTTCTTCTTATTCGCTGGCTGTGTGGTTATCATGACCCTTTTCATTGCGTTGCTTCTACCCGAGACCAAGAATGTTCCAATTGAAGAAATGAATAGAATATGGAAGGCACATTGGTTCTGGACTAAGATTGTTCCTGATGTTGCTGCTACTGTCGCTCCTGGTAAAAAGGTGGTTCCATGAATTTAATTAATTAGGAATTAGTTATGAGTGATAATCAGAACAACATCCATTAACCAAAATAAAATTTGAAGAGTGATTGAATCCACAAATAAAGTGCATGTCGTGAGATTTTCTTGTGCTTGGAATTAAACATGCGTTGTTGTTGTTGTTTAGAGTGATAGATTCTAGCCTTATATAGTACATGTTAACTTCCCAATCATATCCATCAAGTATAATAATTTAGTGAAGTTTGTTCTTCAATTTTTTCAAGTCTTGCATTAGAATCAATATGTTTTTTTTTTTTTGGTATAAAAATATGAGTAATCATATCCATAAAGATGATGTTGACTTCTAAATAATTTCAGTTCAAGCTACGTAATTAAAAGATTATAACAATTTTCAACTTGGCTTGAATTGACTTCTAAATAATTTTCAATTTGGCTTGAACGTTCTTGAACATATAATCTATTTTCTCAGGCTACGTTCACATTCTTAACCCATTCTATTTCAGCTAAAACATGGAAACAACGATGCTATTTGGTACGAAACCAAATAGCTGAAAAATAAATTGACTTGTGATTGTTTTAAAAGAATTAATTAAAACTGAATAAAAAATAGATAAAACTGGAACGGATTAATCCTTTATAATAAAATGTCACTTATCCCGAAAACTATCCCACCAAAATTGAGATAAACAAAATTCAAAATTTGAGAGTTGCCAATTACTTATGTGTTAAACAGAAAGACTTGTTCACCAATCACTGAATGATTTCGAATTTCGATGGTGGCACCTCAATGTTTCTTTTCGTGTTTGTTATCCACCTCAATTTTCAACTTCTTATGAAGTGTGCTTTTTAATATTGCTAGCTAAATGATTCTTCTTCACCTTCACATACAATACAATTTGGCATATACTTCTAAATAATAGCCACAACAAAAAAATGGTGATGAAAATAAAAGGTGGTTCACCTTTATAGCAGTCTTCGTAACACACGAATTTGTACTGTTATAAGTGTTAAGCATTTTCCCGTTAATTTATATGAAAAAATGTGGTGTTCTATTTGAAGAATTTTTAATCAATTTAAACTCTTGTGCTCTCTGTCTCTCTAAAAAGTATCACATCAGTATCATGCAAAAACCAAAGGCAGACAGACACCAATGAGTGACATTGTGCAGATTGCAATTTTGATACGACGGACAAACTTTTTAACACGTTATGTGGCCCAAACTAACTAGCCCATGTTTTATGCCCCACAAAAACAGAACTTGAACAGGTTCTAGTTCAGGAAACAAATGATTCTAAAGTTAGTACATACATGAAGACACATCTATCCTTCGATTTTAATAATTAAAAAATCAATAAATAAAAGAATTTTATTTTTTTGCATTGAAAAAAACTGTGAAGAGAAAACTTCACATTGCCTTGAGAACCTAGCACGTTTCCACTGGCCCAAATATCCCTTTGGGTTATTTTTATCTATTATTTTTAAGACAGTGATTAAAGAATTAAAGGTAAAAATCATTTATTGAAATATAATTATATCCAACAAGACGGCACTACCAACATATGATTATCTGAATTTTTAATATAAAAAAATATTTCGTTTATTAACTTCTAAAGGTGTATTATCCTTAAACTTGTTAAAATTTCCAGTAAAAATGCATTGATAGCATTAAAAGTTATACTTGTATTAAAAAAAAAAAATCCATTTATCTCCCCATCTAAGAATGATACCCATTATCCTAAAAAAAAGACTAATACCCATTAATTATGATTCTAAACAAGTTTGAACTTTGAAACTTATATATCGCACAAATCATAATATGTTTCTGACTACGCCGTGTAATTTCAGGGACCCGTCAATTATTGGAACCTGCCCCTTCTGTATTGTGTTTAGCAATAATTTAAAAACCTGTCAGCATCGCAAATTTAAATACCCCACCAATAATCCATCAGCAGAAAAGTACAAAATTAATAAATAAATAAATAAAATGGGTTGGTTATACTCATCACCCTTCCGGTTTCCCCTTCACACACCACAACCATCGGGGTAACAAATCAAATATAAGTATTCACAGCTCTGCTGGACCCAGAAAAACAAAAGTATCATTTTCACAAACGTTTTCTAAAATTTGTATTGGAACGAAATCCTTTTACATACACAATTAAACCTCTCATTTTCTTGCCATGGCATCATCAAACCAATCATCTTTCTCCAATTTCCCTCAAGTTATGCCTCAAACATCCTGCAAGTGAAACCTAATTGGAGGAATATTGAAAATTTAAATACCAATATACAATACGCCCACTGTTTATGTTAGTCAGATGATCAATGATTCAGAAGATCCTTTATTTCTTTCCACAGCTATTCAGCATGGTGTGTGCTTTGGTGTTGGGAGGATAAAATGGAGAGAGAAAGGGAAAAAGGGGGGGCCAGGGCACATGGTTGTTTCAAAGGGAGAGGCAACAAAAGCCAATGACATAGCGACCAGTTTAAAATAGTCATTAATTAGATACAACAATCATACAAGTTGTATGATACAACACATGTCAGCCAGTGTTGAGTTTTAATACCACCTCCAAGACCCAGATTGAGTATGCTATGTTGAATCAGAAGCACCACAAAAGGTTTTAATTTTATTTTAACCAAGTATGAAACGTCAAAAAGGGTATCCATACCACGTAGCAGTAGGTTAGATCTTCCTAGTTACGTGTATTATATGATTTGGCCACAGGATGTACCTAACCTTATCTGTCTTTAAATACCGAAAAGCCAGAGTACAAGCTCCAAGGGAGAGAGTACCTTGGTCATGACAGCAAAACCTAAAAAGGTTTCAAAACACCCAAATGAATTATTATGGTATAGCAAGCCAAATGTTCAAATTACCAATCAATACACTATTAAAGAACAGAAAGCATACTGCAGCAAGTAAGCCACTCAATTTGAAATTTTAAATGCGTAGTAACAGAATGAGTTCATGATCATGTTAATGTGGGCAAATAAAATGACAAGAAATGCAATATAGAGAGAAATGAGCAGATGGGTCTTTATTCACTTCACTAACACCCCACGGAAATCCAGTTACATACTAGAAAAGACATTATTGTCACGCTGACGAATCTAAGAAATGGCTGAGAATTTCAGATAAAAATCTAGAAACAGAGGTCTTACATTGCAGAAGCAGGCTGTTAGGCATCCCCGAAAGTGAAGGAGAGAGCAACTAAGCAAGGTAGAATGCATAATTAGAAGGACCACAATCCTTCAATGATGCGCAATAACATGAATTCTCAATAAACATTGGAAAGAAGTTTACTCCAAGAAAATGGGAGTGACGCTTGATTGTCAAACACACAATCACTCAAACTAAGACTATGAACACTAATCACTTTTAATGAGCAAATTAGGAAAGTGAAAGAAAGTAAGTCAAGTTGATCAAAACCCACAGTGAAAGCGAGACAGAAGAAACAAGAAGAAGCTTAACCTTGAATTCATTCGCCTTGGACTCTGGTGTGATATTTTCCACAATAACATCATTAAATTAATTTTTCATTTCATTACACTTGCATCTGCGTCTGCATTTGCATTTGCATCTGCGTCTGCATACCGATCAATGGATCGAGGTCCTGAAACCCACTTCCAAGCCTCAATCCCTGGTTATTCATCTCATCATCATACTCTCTGTTGTCTCTCCTCCAGCAATGTTCTAAACAAATTCATCATCATCTCCTAACAAGTAACCTAATCAGTTTTCCAAACAAGGAAAACCCTAATAATCCAATTGAATTCCTTAATTCATGGACTTGTCCACTCGAAATACTACCAAAAATTAAAAATAAAAAAAAAAACTAACCCTAAAAATTTCACTAAGAATCTTCAATCCTTCTCCTTGTCCACAGTAGTCCACACACAACAACAAAGTCACAGAGACAAAATACAAACTCACCCACCCACACACAATAATACATATATTTATATACGAAGAAGATCACAATCAAATCCATCATAATTTCAGAAATTGATTCATTCAGCGAGGCTCGTCGTCCCGCCGGCCGGAATTCCCGTGGCCGCCGGACAACGAGGCGAGCAAATTGAGGTGGCCGGGGAGGTAATTCCCGAGCCTTGCGGCAGAGGCCTCTCCCATGGCGGCCTGTTGCTGTTGCTGCTGGTGGTGTTGATGGTGATGGTGAAACATTGAATTCTGCGGCGACACCGACACGAGTTCGGGCGCGGCGGCGAAGCTCCAGACCTGGCCGAAGTCGGGGCGGGGAGGTAGGGCCCAGAGGGCGGGCGGCGTGGGGGGGGCGACGAGCGAGACGGCGTCGTCTTTGGCGGCGGAGTCGTCGTCAGGGCGAATGCGTTTGCCGAGGATGAAGGGGGTAGGGGGAGGGAGGAGGGGCTTGTGGTCGGAGACAGTGGAGAAGCTCGCCGGAGTGGTGCCGGAGCCGGTAGCGGCGATGATGGAGGGTTCCGCCTGGCGGAGGAGCCACTCGATGGTCTGGCCGTCGGACTTGTGGCCGAGCTCGCGCGTGAGCTGGAAGACGCGGGCGGCGCAGATGATCGGCATGCGAATGCGGCGCCCGCGGCCGTCGACCTTGCTGTGGCGGTCCTTGGAAGGCGGTTTCTTGACGGCGAGGGCGGCGGCGGCGGCGGTGGTGGTGGTGGTTCGCTGCTGGTACTCAACGATTGTGTTGTTGTTGGCGTCGTTGGGAGGGACGGCGTTAGTGGCTCCGTCAGAGTTGGACATGTTTTAGTATTATTATTGCGGCGCGAGAGAAGAAGAAGAAGAAGGGGTTTTGGGTTTGACGTTGAGAATAAGAGAGTAGAGAGACGGAGAATAGAGGGGTAATGATTGAGTGAGAAACAGGAGGTGGTGGAGACTGAAGAGGGGCACATGGGCAGTGGGGCCCAGTACTCACACCCCCACAGCTCACACCCCTCTATCTATTCTGCTTCACTTCTCCCCCCACACGCGCCTTCCTTCACAAATGCTCCATTACATAACATTCTTAGTAATTTGCAATATAATTCATTTTGAATTCAACTAAAATGTATACAAATTACTTTCATAATCTTGCTTTGAGTAATGTTTGTTTACTTCTCCATGATGCGTATCTCTATCAACATTAGAAACACTCATAGAGAGACCAATTCATGTTAAAATTAACAAGTGACACAAGCAATATAAAGCCACTTCAAGTTGCACATCTTTTGCTCCTGCACATCAAAACAAAAATATAGTACTTAAATACGCTGAGGCGAAGAAGGTGGAACTGGGCTGTGGTGGGTGGCACGATGGCTGCGACGACGATCGCTAAGCTTGTCCTTCTAGAGTTTAGCGAGAGCCATGGCTTGCGGCCAGCACATCGGTTGTAATGCTTGCACCTCGCAGCGCAGGTCTGGTGACAAACCTCAGATGAAATAACTCAACAGAAGAGGAGGAGCGAGGCCGGCGATGCGATTAGTGAGGAGCTCGAACTCGGAGAGGTATTCATTAACGGTGTCGCGCTGTTGGAGTTTGAAAAGTGCCCCAT
Organism: Glycine max; assembly: GCF_000004515.6. Classification (NCBI taxonomy): domain Eukaryota; kingdom Viridiplantae; phylum Streptophyta; class Magnoliopsida; order Fabales; family Fabaceae; genus Glycine; species Glycine max. The sequence continues at coordinate 50,348,056 of NC_038245.2, read as the reverse complement.
AAGGGTCGTCGTAGTATGACGGAGCGAATCTCGACTCCAGGGCCTGGAGCATAGCCTGCCAGGATGTCAGGAAACCGTTCCTGGATATCCATTGATACCAACACAACGCGGGACCTTCCATGTAGAAAGAGGCCACAGTGAGGCGTTCGGCATCGAAGACCCTCTGATAATCAAAGAATTGTTGGATTTTGAAGATCCAGCCGAGTGGATCTTGTCCATCAAATCGCGGGACATCAAGCTTCATATGTGGGGAGGACTGTGGTTGTGAGGGTGGCTAGTCGGTCAAGGATTGAATCGAGTTTGGAGTTGAGGTCTGCATTGGCTTGGGTAAGTGTTTGGTGATTTTGGGCTAATGTGGCTTGGTGCTGGGTGAGCTTGTTCACCGCCTCTTCCAAACGCTCCAGAGAGGTTTGGCGCGTCGAATGTTCAGGCATGGTAGTAGGCCAGACCATATTTGTTAAGAGTTGGATTAATTACTAAGCACTATAAGACTATGAGTTTAGGGTTTAGGGTTTTGCGCAAACTATGTTAATATCAAGATTGACTCAAATCAGAAAATGGGCTAACTATTAATTAAATTAAAGAGATGTTGTAGTGGGATAACATGAGATACTCTCTTGTGACGCGCCATAGTGGAGGAGGGTAATTGAAGAAGGGGACCCCATTCACTTTCCGTACTTCTTCGTTAGAAAGTGGCAACTTTCTTGTTATCTCCAGCTACGTTTCATTATCCACTCTTGTTTTGCCACCTCGGCTTCCTGCAAACTTCAACTCCCTCATTGGCACCTCATAAGTCATAACTGTTCATTTCAAAATTCACCGTGCCCTCATGCACCATGCACTATTTGCACCACTGCGAAGTCACAACAATTTTACCCTCATAGTTACTACTATTTATCGACCAGAGTTTTAACCATGTATCTTTCGATTTGTTTTAAAAGTTAAAAAGAATTAAAATGAATGAATACACGGTGAGAGGATTTGATTCTGGAGGTAAAATAAATAAAACTTAATTTAATAGTTTTTTTTACATTTTTTAATTATAATAAATGAATATATTTAAATTTAACTTACATATGACTGGAGACATAAATATTATTTTTTCAATTAGATACAATGATTTTTTTGTCAAGTTTTTGCTTTCATATAATGCTAATATTAATTCATATGATTGATATATTTTTATTAAATTTTTTTTATCTTTAATTATATATAAAGAGAATGGGATGTTTTTATGTATACATTTTTATACCCATTTTATTTCTATAACTACTTTTTTTTCTTTTTGATCATGGTGGTATTGGTACAAAATAGTTTTGATGATGGTATTAGTATAAAATAGCTTTCATTCACAGCAGTGACACTGGGAGCGTGAGCGCATATAAGATAAATATTTTGGTTGAATCTAATAAATGAAATCTAATACTGGAGGAAGGTTAGACGGAGTGGAACGAAGGAGACCAAATATAATATGGAGGGCGTATCATAATTACTCTAACAGTTAATAAAAGTGATTCACAATGGGTCACTTACATTATTTTAATACATCCTCATATGAAGTTTCTTTTATCTCTATCGCTCTGTTTGTTTTTGAAGACGGAAACAAGTTAGCCATGATGAAAATAACACGCATGTGTTTGTTTTAACTAATGTTAAGAGCAAAAAGTCTGGTTTATTCCTATTCAGTCATCGTCTGCTCACACCCCATATATATACTTGTGTATTTTGCCTTAAAAACTTTAGTAGACAAATAGACTTATGACCTTTCAACCTCGCATCCAACATCCAATTGATTCGTGAATAAACCAGTTAATTGATTTTTAAATATTGATAATGGATTAAATGGCTTACATCGAACCAATTTTTTGGTCTGTCACAAATAATTTATAGTTTGAGTTATATAATCGATTAGGTTCATCAATTTATAATTAATTGTATACGAATTTTAGATTATTTATGGTCTGCTGCCACAACTATAATAAGGGCAAAACAGTAATTTCATAATTTATTTAAATTCTTCCTTTCCATTTTATTCATATACCAAACAACTTTACTATTTATTTTTCCTCTATTTCTCACCTATTTTATTCTCTTCAACTAAACAACCCAACATTAGACTTTATTTTTTACTCCTTTTCTATTTTTTCTTCTTCAAACTATCTATCTTCTATTTCTATTTACTCTATTTCTTTCCTTACAACCTAACAGAGCATACGTGGTTTATGTATTAATATTCTTTCGCGTGGAGTTTCTATTTACATATGATGTATTACGCTATAAGAAAACCAACGATTGAAAAATGTTGTAAAATCAAATACTGTTACGTTGAAATCCCTTATATATTATACTAACACTCCCTACAAGGAAAGTTACTATAATGGTTGAAAAAGCATGTGGTGTTTATGTAATTTTATGAAACCTCAAGAATGGTTAGTATAATTTAAAGTCTTAGGAGAGTTTTACATTATTTCAAAATTACAATAGTAGACCGTAACATAGAAAGGAACAAGTAGGTTTTTGCTAAGCACTGTAATTAGGGCCTTTGGCTCCGGGGTGAAATCCTGAACTATCCCTACACGCTTTAGTCTTTTTGGTCGACTATGAAACTAATCATCGGCTTTAAGACTTTGTCACACTTAAAGTTTCTCGTTCCTCCCTGCGGAGATTGAACCCAACTCCTCTCCCACAAACTCAGGGTGTGTGTTACCAACAGAGAATAACGAGTTTGATTCTTCCTTAAGTGATGATTCTAAGTTTCAAATTTAAATACTGTAAATAAGAAAATCAGGTCTTAGGAGAGTTTTACCTTGTTGGGCCACAAATAGATCCATTAGATTCAACTTATATTAGTTGAGGCCCAACAACTTTCAGATACGAAAGACCTCAGACAGGAAAAGAAAGTACCAAAGGTTAGATCCATATGGTTCTATAATCAAGAAGATTAAAAAATTAATTTTAAGGTTTATGATTGGGAGCTTGATTTCCAAAACACTTTTCGTGAAGGAAACATGTGTGCTGATGAGTGATGAGCTAGCAAATCAAAGATCCTCCTTGCAATTTGAATTTCAGGTCCTGGATAACTCCCCCCCAGTCCTTGGTTCAGCTTGTTTTAGCTGATATAGCAGGTGTTCAGCACCTGAGAGTTTAGTTTTGCTCTTTGGTTGTCTTTAATTTTCCTATGTTCCAAAAACATATAAAAAGTAAACAATGTTGTGGACTTGTTCATGCAACATACAGTGGCTAGCTAGCGGTTAATTACCAAGTCTTACCTTAATTAATTGGAATTAAATGTGAAGACTTGCTCAAATTGTACTAATTAAATACCATCAGTCACACAGATGCAGACACCGAAAGGAAGAAAAATTCCCGCAGGACTCAGTTAAGCTGGTATTGTCATCTCACTTTAGTTTAGTATTTTGCTAGTGGTCAATATGACATGTTTGTCATTTAAAATTGAGCCTCCAGAGAAGTGTTCAACAGCAGACAAGACAACTTCAACTACTTGCTATTTTAATTTCATTTGATTGACAAAACACACGTTTTAGTTAATTGTTTGCCAAACCAAGACTTCATCACTAGTCACCTCTTTCAAAACGAACCTATAAATAGATTCGCTTGAGCTCAGGCTCTCTCCACCTCGTCCTTCATACTCAACAACATATATACAACTACACTTACATATATAGCAACTCTCTTCCTTGTCTCTTGTCCTTAATTTACACACAACCTCCAAATTCCAATCATATATATACTATAGGCGTGTGCCGATCTTCCCACAGCAATGGATAATACTAGCATGCTTCAAATGGTTTCAAGCTTGGTTCTGATTCTAAGTGTTTCATCATTGGCTTCGGCATCTCTGAAAGTGGGTTTCTACAGCTCCACGTGCCCATCTGCCGAGGAAATAGTGAGAAGCACAGTAAACAAAGCAATTTCAGACAAGGCCGGCATAGCTGCGGGTCTCATAAGAATGCATTTCCATGATTGCTTTGTCAGGGTAGGTTCACTTTCCTACAACCATGTTAAAATTATTATTTCTGATTGCAAATTAACTGCTATGTATATACAGGGTTGCGATGGTTCCGTGTTACTAGCATCTACCCCAGGTAACCCAGTAGCCGAGAGAGACAATTTTGCCAACAATCCAAGCTTACGTGGCTTCGAGGTGATTGAGGAGGCCAAGACCCAATTAGAGGCTGCATGCCCTCAAACGGTATCGTGTGCAGACATTTTGGCATTCGCAGCAAGAGACAGTGCTCTCAAAGTTGGTGGCATAAACTACGACGTACCATCTGGACGCCGAGACGGACGCATCTCCATTGCTGATGAAGTGCCACGGAATCTGCCTGCGCCAACCTCCACTGCCGATGAACTTGTTAGTAATTTTTCTCGAAAGGGCTTGTCAGCAGATGAAATGGTGACACTTTCTGGAGCGCATTCAATTGGTGTGTCGCATTGTTCTGCCTTCTCCAAGCGCTTGTACTCTTTCAATGACACAGTCACACAAGATCCCTCTATGGACTCTTCATATGCTGAAACGTTGAAAAGCATTTGTCCTGCACCTCCTTCCACCACAGATTCTACAGTGTCTCTTGATCCTTCCACACCCATTCGTTTGGACAACAAATACTATGAGGGATTGATCAACCACCGTGGCCTCTTGACATCAGATCAGACGTTGCACACCAGTCAAACCACAAGGGAAATGGTTCAAAGCAATGCCAACAATGGTGCAAGTTGGGCTGAGAAGTTTGCCAAGGCAATGGTGCAAATGGGTTCCATCGAAGTGCTTACGGGATCCGATGGTGAGATAAGGAGACATTGCAGCCTTGTTAATTAATTAATTCACAGCTGCTGCATTCTTCTTGAAACCAAACTCAATTGTTTCTTATATATTGCATTCTTTTCATTATTTTTGGACAAAAACAAAATGGTGAATTTGCCGATTGTTTCATTCTTTGAATTTTTTAATACTTGTTTATGTTGGCGTGAATCATGGCTGTAATTATGTTTTAATTGGTAGCAATATATAATGTAGTTATGGGAACAGAATATGTGCATCGATTTATTCTTCCTTTCCTTATTTATGTTTTTGATCCTGTATTGTAATTATATAGTCTTTGACCACAGTGAATAAGATACAGCCAACATTATACCATATTTGAGTTGGTATCAGAGCGGGAATTTTTCCCTTTGGCGGCTGCCATGAGTAACCTATGTGAATCCGGAACCCCTATTTCCAATGTTCAAACCCTGAGTTTTGCACCAGAACCTACTGCTATTCTGTATGGTGTGAAGCTTAATGGTGCAAATTATCCCCTTTGGTCCCAAGTTGTCGAGATGTTTGTTGCTGGTCGTGGCAAATTGGGTTATTTAACTGGAAAAACTCAAGACCCCTCTACGAATGATGCTTCATATGAGAGATGGACTGTGGAAAATGCTATTGTTAAAGGTTGGCTCATCGGTGCCATGGAAACCGATGTAATGAATCTGTTTGTTTGTCTTCGCACGACAAAGAGTATTTGGACTGATGTCTCTCAAACCTACTATGAAGGAGCTGATAGATCAGTTATATATCTATGATCTCTCTCTCGCCGAGTTATGCAGGTGAAGTATGATAGTAAATCATCAGTTTCAAAATATTGTGAGAAGCGATGCACCTCCGAAAAATGCCTTTGCTACTGTTAGAAGCGAGGAGTAGAGAACGACTAACATGCTCAATAGTCATGCACCTCCGAGTATGGCCATCGTTAGAAAAGTAAAATAAAATGAAAGAAATAAATAAGAACAAAATGGAAAGCCTTGAATTAAATAATAAAATAACTTTAATTGACACCACATGAATCAACAATGTATTATATTATACAATAAGTACAAGGAAAAAATAAATTAGGGGAAAAAATAATTAGCCTGGATTGAAGCATACAAATATCCTTAGAGAGAAAACGTTCTCATTGTACTGATAAGAAAATATGATTGCGCTCTGTTCCGCCCCTGTACTACTTGTTATTATGAATGCGAAATCTTATCGGCAAGTGTACCGAGTCGTGCAAGTAATAATAAAACGATAAGAAATCGAATATGGAACTCAGGGAACTTGTTTCATTTAGTGAAGCATCATTCAATAAGCAAACATTTGTATAAAAAGACAATGAACATGAATAAAACTATGGTGTTTGTTATTCTAATTACTAATTACAGAAAATATGAGTAAGTGGGTGTTAAAACAAATAATTAAAAGCGTTGGGTCCTCCTACTGAGTTACTTGATGCAATTAAAAGTTTTTATCTATTCAAAGATGTTCATGTGTTCTATACTGAGGATAACATTCCCAAACATCGATGTCTCACATGAATTGGTTAATTCTAATTAAACTTCTTTTTCGGATGTCTCGTCAAACTTAGCTTAACTGAACAACATTAGGGTCACAGCATAATAAAACTAAATTACCGCACTCGATATCTAGAAATACAATAACCTAGCCCTAATGTTGTGACCCTAATGCTGAACATGATTTCAAACGTAGCTGGAGATAACAAGAAAGTTGCCACTTTCTAACGAAGAAGTACGGAAAGTGAATGGGGTCCCCTTCTTCAATTACCCTCCTCCACTATGGCGCGTCACAAGAGAGTATCTCATGTTATCCCACTACAACATCTCTTTAATTTAATTAATAGTTAGCCCATTTTCTGATTTGAGTCAATCTTGATATTAACATAGTTTGCGCAAAACCTTAAACCATAAACCCTAAACTCATAGCCTTATAGTGCTTAGTAGTTAATCCAGCTCTTAACAAATATGGTTCGGCCTGCTACCATGCCTGAACATTCGACGCGCCAAACCTCTCTGGAGCGTTTGGAAGAGGCGGTGAACAAGCTCACCCAGCACCAAGCCACATTAGCCCAAAATCACCAAACACTTACCCAAGCCAATGCAGACCTCAACTCCAAACTCGATTCAATCCTTGACTGACTAGCCACCCTCACAACCACAGTCCTCCCCACATATGAAGCTTGATGTCCCGCGATTTGATGGACAAGATCCACTCGGCTGGATCTTCAAAATCCAACAATTCTTTGATTATCAGAGGGTCTTCGATGCCGAACGCCTCATTGTGGCCTCTTTCTACATGGAAGGTCCCGCGTTGTGTTGGTATCAATGGATATCCAGGAACGGTTTCCTGACATCCTGGCAGGCTATGCTCCAGGCCCTGGAGTCGAGATTCGCTCCGTCATACTACGACGACCCTTATGGGGCACTTTTCAAACTCCAACAGCGCGACACCGTTAATGAATACCTCTCCGAGTTCGAGCTCCTCACTAATCGCATCGCCGGCCTCGCTCCTCCTCTTCTGTTGAGTTATTTCATCTCAGGTTTGTCACCAGACCTGCGCTGCGAGGTGCAAGCATTACAACCGATGTGCTGGCCGCAAGCCATGGCTCTCGCCAAACTCTAGAAGGATAAGCTTAGCGATCGTCGTCGCAGCCATCGTGCCACCCACCACAGCCCAGTTCCACCTTCTTCGCCTCAGCGTATTTAAGTACTATATTTTTGTTTTGATGTGCAGGAGCAAAAGATGTGCAACTTGAAGTGGCTTTATATTGGTTGTGTCACTTGTTAATTTTAACATGAATTGGTCTCTCTATGAGTGTTTCTAATGTTGATAGAGATACGCATCATGGAGAAGTAAACAAACATTACTCAAAGCAAGATTATGAAAGTAATTTGTATACATTTTAGTTGAATTCAAAATGAATTATATTGCAAATTACTAAGAATGTTATGTAATGGAGCATTTGTGAAGGAAGGCGCGTGTGGGGGGAGAAGTGAAGCAGAATAGATAGAGGGGTGTGAGCTGTGGGGGTGTGAGTACTGGGCCCCACTGCCCATGTGCCCCTCTTCAGTCTCCACCACCTCCTGTTTCTCACTCAATCATTACCCCTCTATTCTCCGTCTCTCTACTCTCTTATTCTCAACGTCAAACCCAAAACCCCTTCTTCTTCTTCTTCTCTCGCGCCGCAATAATAATACTAAAACATGTCCAACTCTGATGGAGCCACTAACGCCGTCCCTCCCAACGACGCCAACAACAACACAATCGTTGAGTACCAGCAGCGAACCACCACCACCACCACCGCCGCCGCCGCCGCCCTCGCCGTCAAGAAACCGCCTTCCAAGGACCGCCACAGCAAGGTCGACGGCCGCGGGCGCCGCATTCGCATGCCGATCATCTGCGCCGCCCGCGTCTTCCAGCTCACGCGCGAGCTCGGCCACAAGTCCGACGGCCAGACCATCGAGTGGCTCCTCCGCCAGGCGGAACCCTCCATCATCGCCGCTACCGGCTCCGGCACCACTCCGGCGAGCTTCTCCACTGTCTCCGACCACAAGCCCCTCCTCCCTCCCCCTACCCCCTTCATCCTCGGCAAACGCATTCGCCCTGACGACGACTCCGCCGCCAAAGACGACGCCGTCTCGCTCGTCGCCCCCCCCACGCCGCCCGCCCTCTGGGCCCTACCTCCCCGCCCCGACTTCGGCCAGGTCTGGAGCTTCGCCGCCGCGCCCGAACTCGTGTCGGTGTCGCCGCAGAATTCAATGTTTCACCATCACCATCAACACCACCAGCAGCAACAGCAACAGGCCGCCATGGGAGAGGCCTCTGCCGCAAGGCTCGGGAATTACCTCCCCGGCCACCTCAATTTGCTCGCCTCGTTGTCCGGCGGCCACGGGAATTCCGGCCGGCGGGACGACGAGCCTCGCTGAATGAATCAATTTCTGAAATTATGATGGATTTGATTGTGATCTTCTTCGTATATAAATATATGTATTATTGTGTGTGGGTGGGTGAGTTTGTATTTTGTCTCTGTGACTTTGTTGTTGTGTGTGGACTACTGTGGACAAGGAGAAGGATTGAAGATTCTTAGTGAAATTTTTAGGGTTAGTTTTTTTTTTATTTTTAATTTTTGGTAGTATTTCGAGTGGACAAGTCCATGAATTAAGGAATTCAATTGGATTATTAGGGTTTTCCTTGTTTGGAAAACTGATTAGGTTACTTGTTAGGAGATGATGATGAATTTGTTTAGAACATTGCTGGAGGAGAGACAACAGAGAGTATGATGATGAGATGAATAACCAGGGATTGAGGCTTGGAAGTGGGTTTCAGGACCTCGATCCATTGATCGGTATGCAGATGCAGATGCAAATGCAAATGCAGACGCAGATGCAAGTGTAATGAAATGAAAAATTAATTTAATGATGTTATTGTGGAAAATATCACACCAGAGTCCAAGGCGAATGAATTCAAGGTTAAGCTTCTTCTTGTTTCTTCTGTCTCGCTTTCACTGTGGGTTTTGATCAACTTGACTTACTTTCTTTCACTTTCCTAATTTGCTCATTAAAAGTGATTAGTGTTCATAGTCTTAGTTTGAGTGATTGTGTGTTTGACAATCAAGCGTCACTCCCATTTTCTTGGAGTAAACTTCTTTCCAATGTTTATTGAGAATTCATGTTATTGCGCATCATTGAAGGATTGTGGTCCTTCTAATTATGCATTCTACCTTGCTTAGTTGCTCTCTCCTTCACTTTCGGGGATGCCTAACAGCCTGCTTCTGCAATGTAAGACCTCTGTTTCTAGATTTTTATCTGAAATTCTCAGCCATTTCTTAGATTCGTCAGCGTGACAATAATGTCTTTTCTAGTATGTAACTGGATTTCCGTGGGGTGTTAGTGAAGTGAATAAAGACCCATCTGCTCATTTCTCTCTATATTGCATTTCTTGTCATTTTATTTGCCCACATTAACATGATCATGAACTCATTCTGTTACTACGCATTTAAAATTTCAAATTGAGTGGCTTACTTGCTGCAGTATGCTTTCTGTTCTTTAATAGTGTATTGATTGGTAATTTGAACATTTGGCTTGCTATACCATAATAATTCATTTGGGTGTTTTGAAACCTTTTTAGGTTTTGCTGTCATGACCAAGGTACTCTCTCCCTTGGAGCTTGTACTCTGGCTTTTCGGTATTTAAAGACAGATAAGGTTAGGTACATCCTGTGGCCAAATCATATAATACACGTAACTAGGAAGATCTAACCTACTGCTACGTGGTATGGATACCCTTTTTGACGTTTCATACTTGGTTAAAATAAAATTAAAACCTTTTGTGGTGCTTCTGATTCAACATAGCATACTCAATCTGGGTCTTGGAGGTGGTATTAAAACTCAACACTGGCTGACATGTGTTGTATCATACAACTTGTATGATTGTTGTATCTAATTAATGACTATTTTAAACTGGTCGCTATGTCATTGGCTTTTGTTGCCTCTCCCTTTGAAACAACCATGTGCCCTGGCCCCCCCTTTTTCCCTTTCTCTCTCCATTTTATCCTCCCAACACCAAAGCACACACCATGCTGAATAGCTGTGGAAAGAAATAAAGGATCTTCTGAATCATTGATCATCTGACTAACATAAACAGTGGGCGTATTGTATATTGGTATTTAAATTTTCAATATTCCTCCAATTAGGTTTCACTTGCAGGATGTTTGAGGCATAACTTGAGGGAAATTGGAGAAAGATGATTGGTTTGATGATGCCATGGCAAGAAAATGAGAGGTTTAATTGTGTATGTAAAAGGATTTCGTTCCAATACAAATTTTAGAAAACGTTTGTGAAAATGATACTTTTGTTTTTCTGGGTCCAGCAGAGCTGTGAATACTTATATTTGATTTGTTACCCCAATGGTTGTGGTGTGTGAAGGGGAAACCGGAAGGGTGATGAGTATAACCAACCCATTTTATTTATTTATTTATTAATTTTGTACTTTTCTGCTGATGGATTATTGGTGGGGTATTTAAATTTGCGATGCTGACAGGTTTTTAAATTATTGCTAAACACAATACAGAAGGGGCAGGTTCCAATAATTGACGGGTCCCTGAAATTACACGGCGTAGTCAGAAACATATTATGATTTGTGCGATATATAAGTTTCAAAGTTCAAACTTGTTTAGAATCATAATTAATGGGTATTAGTCTTTTTTTTAGGATAATGGGTATCATTCTTAGATGGGGAGATAAATGGATTTTTTTTTTTATACAAGTATAACTTTTAATGCTATCAATGCATTTTTACTGGAAATTTTAACAAGTTTAAGGATAATACACCTTTAGAAGTTAATAAACGAAATATTTTTTTATATTAAAAATTCAGATAATCATATGTTGGTAGTGCCGTCTTGTTGGATATAATTATATTTCAATAAATGATTTTTACCTTTAATTCTTTAATCACTGTCTTAAAAATAATAGATAAAAATAACCCAAAGGGATATTTGGGCCAGTGGAAACGTGCTAGGTTCTCAAGGCAATGTGAAGTTTTCTCTTCACAGTTTTTTTCAATGCAAAAAAATAAAATTCTTTTATTTATTGATTTTTTAATTATTAAAATCGAAGGATAGATGTGTCTTCATGTATGTACTAACTTTAGAATCATTTGTTTCCTGAACTAGAACCTGTTCAAGTTCTGTTTTTGTGGGGCATAAAACATGGGCTAGTTAGTTTGGGCCACATAACGTGTTAAAAAGTTTGTCCGTCGTATCAAAATTGCAATCTGCACAATGTCACTCATTGGTGTCTGTCTGCCTTTGGTTTTTGCATGATACTGATGTGATACTTTTTAGAGAGACAGAGAGCACAAGAGTTTAAATTGATTAAAAATTCTTCAAATAGAACACCACATTTTTTCATATAAATTAACGGGAAAATGCTTAACACTTATAACAGTACAAATTCGTGTGTTACGAAGACTGCTATAAAGGTGAACCACCTTTTATTTTCATCACCATTTTTTTGTTGTGGCTATTATTTAGAAGTATATGCCAAATTGTATTGTATGTGAAGGTGAAGAAGAATCATTTAGCTAGCAATATTAAAAAGCACACTTCATAAGAAGTTGAAAATTGAGGTGGATAACAAACACGAAAAGAAACATTGAGGTGCCACCATCGAAATTCGAAATCATTCAGTGATTGGTGAACAAGTCTTTCTGTTTAACACATAAGTAATTGGCAACTCTCAAATTTTGAATTTTGTTTATCTCAATTTTGGTGGGATAGTTTTCGGGATAAGTGACATTTTATTATAAAGGATTAATCCGTTCCAGTTTTATCTATTTTTTATTCAGTTTTAATTAATTCTTTTAAAACAATCACAAGTCAATTTATTTTTCAGCTATTTGGTTTCGTACCAAATAGCATCGTTGTTTCCATGTTTTAGCTGAAATAGAATGGGTTAAGAATGTGAACGTAGCCTGAGAAAATAGATTATATGTTCAAGAACGTTCAAGCCAAATTGAAAATTATTTAGAAGTCAATTCAAGCCAAGTTGAAAATTGTTATAATCTTTTAATTACGTAGCTTGAACTGAAATTATTTAGAAGTCAACATCATCTTTATGGATATGATTACTCATATTTTTATACCAAAAAAAAAAAAACATATTGATTCTAATGCAAGACTTGAAAAAATTGAAGAACAAACTTCACTAAATTATTATACTTGATGGATATGATTGGGAAGTTAACATGTACTATATAAGGCTAGAATCTATCACTCTAAACAACAACAACAACGCATGTTTAATTCCAAGCACAAGAAAATCTCACGACATGCACTTTATTTGTGGATTCAATCACTCTTCAAATTTTATTTTGGTTAATGGATGTTGTTCTGATTATCACTCATAACTAATTCCTAATTAATTAAATTCATGGAACCACCTTTTTACCAGGAGCGACAGTAGCAGCAACATCAGGAACAATCTTAGTCCAGAACCAATGTGCCTTCCATATTCTATTCATTTCTTCAATTGGAACATTCTTGGTCTCGGGTAGAAGCAACGCAATGAAAAGGGTCATGATAACCACACAGCCAGCGAATAAGAAGAAGAGGCCAAACTTAAGATGACAAAGCATGGTAAGGAAGACTTGAGCAATGATAAAGGTGAAGAGCATGTTCATTGCAACATTGATAGCTTGACCTGCTGGTCGAATCTCAAGAGAACATGTTTCACTGGGCACTAACCAACCCAATGGCCCCCAAGACCAAGCAAATGCTGCAACATATGCACAAATAAAGAACAAAAGAACGTCTGCTTCTCCTTTGCTAAATGATCCTTCACCATTCAATCCAAACTTTAAACCAATCATGATTCCAATAATAACCTACAAGAAAGAAATAAATTAATCCTCAATCACATTGTTTTAAAAATCTTGAAAGCATTATGCTACCTCCTCCCTTTCTATGGTAGATAGATAATTTACCTGACAAATAAGCATTTGTGCGCCACCTTCAAGAAATAATACCCTTCTTCCAAACTTGTCCACTGTGAAAATAGACACAAGTGTGGCAACAACATTGACAACTCCGGTTATAACCGCAGACATGAGTGAAGCATCATTGCCGAAGCCTAAAATCTTAAAAAGTACTGGCGCATAAAACATGATAACATTGATGCCGGTGAGTTGTTGAAATGTTGGAATAAAAATGCAGAAAATGAGTTGAGGCCTATATTTGGGTTGCACAATGTTCTTCCATGGATGGTCCACCATTTTAGCTGCTTCACTAGCATCAACAAGATCTTGATATTCCTCTTCAACGTTCTCGGTGCCACGGATCTTCTTCAACATTTCCTTGGCTTTTTCATGTTGGTCTCTTTCAATCAAAGAATTAGGTGTTTCATCTAAGCATAGAGATCCTATACACAACAGAATTGCTGGCACAGCTCCAATGCCCAAAGACATTCTCCAACCATTTTCATGCTTGGAGGTACCATAGTTGATGAGGTTTGCAATTAGGATACCAATTGTAATCATCATTTGAAAGCCAATATTGAGTGCTCCTCTAATTTTTGCTGGAGCCATTTCAGACAAATACACTGGTACAGACTATATAACAAACAAAATTATTACAAAATCAAATTATAATTAGTAATTGAAGCTAACTTTTACTTACCTGATTACAAAATCCCACACCAAAGCCTAGTAATATACGGCCAATGATAAGCATTTCGATGTTAATGGCTAAGCCATTCAACAATGCACCAATAAGGAAAAACAAGCCACCAATAAACATTGAGGGTTTACGTCCAAACATTCTAGTTGTAGTAGAAGCAAAAAAGCAGGCTATCAATGCCGCGAGGTATAAGGAAGAGGTGAATAATGTAAGAAGTTGATTGTCAAATTTACAATATTGACTCTTGCTTTCTGCTTCACCTTTCATTTGTCGATACACGACAGGGAAGAACTTGATCAAAAATGGGTCCATAGAAGTCACTCCTCCTGTAATACCCAGATCGTATCCAAAGAGAAGACCCCCCATGGCAGCCACAAAACATGTAATTAGCACAAACCCTGTGACTTTTCCTTCATAATGCCGTACTCCATTTGAATCAACGAAACTTCCACCTGCCATCTTTCAAATTGTAGTTTTGTCTTCTAAAGATTAACTCAAATTCACTTCTGATCTATACAAACTAACACCACTACCTCTTTGATTAATGTCACTTATTTTACGTACTCTGATTATTTGTGCTTTAATATATAGGTACAAGCCATGCACTTTTGATGGTTATAAAATGGTCATAGCAACCACCAAAAATAGCTTTCAATTCTCACTGATCCATTACTTTTTCTTCTGTTAGAGTAATGTGTGCATTGATTAATGTCATTTGCATTTGCTAGAAAGTAGGAAGTCAAATTAGTATTTATAAAGGTTGTGATAGGATTTGACCTATTCTCAATAGTTTTATTTATTAGAATTAGTAAAGGTTGTGATGCATTTGACCTATTCTCAATATTGTTTTCAACTTTTTCTTACACTTCAATTTGTGTCTAACATAATATAGTTTTTTTTTTTTTTTAATTCAAAGACCGGGTATGATAGGGTGACTCTAAGACACTGCATGGTAATCACACATTTATATCTGCAACTTGCCTTGATTTTAATTAAAATAAAATTAAAAATGGAATAATTAACTTTTCCAATCCTTAGTGGTCACCTCATATTTTAATTAATTTCAAAATATTAAAATAATTATTTTTTATACATTTAATAAATAAAAGTGGATGTAATTCTATTTGTAAAAGCATAAATTAATTAATATATTAATCATTTTTATAAATATTTAATGCAAAAAATTGTAGAATTAATTTGTATAACTTATTTTTTAATTCATACATTTAATTTAGCGTAATACTTATATATATATATATATATATATATATATATATATATATAGTTATTTATTTTTTGCTAATTTTTTTGGAAAAACTTAACAGTTTGGTGAAAAATTAAAATTTTCAAAGAGTGTTATGTCACATGTCTTTAGGTGACAAAACTTTCTTATGATATGAGCATCTATTAAAAAGACTTACATGTCACATGCGATTTTTTTATTAATTTTTTAATATTTTATATTTTAGTCTAGTCCAAAAAAATTATTTTTATTTGCCACATCATTTATGAATGAGATCTAAATAGAGTTTACATAATTAAATATGTTATTCAAAACAATTCACCTTCTGTCCAATAAGCAACTAATTATTATTAAAGTTGATAAGCCAGTGCATTAACACCAAATCCTTCAGTCCAAAAAAAAAAAAAAAAACACCAACTCCATTTCTAGAAACTCTAAGTTTAGACCTTGTAAACTTTTTATAGTGGTCTATCAGTTTTTGAAAGCTATTTAATCTTATATAATGTGACATCATTGTACTTATAAAATCTAAATGTTGAAATAAATAATAAAAACAAAGAGATCAAAGAAATAAACCTTAAAATATAATTGTTTACAAAGATGGCAAGATGAGCTATTGTTGCTGCAGGAGGGTGAAAGACATTTTGAAGGTAATTAAGGTCACTACTACCTTTGTGTTCGTCACCTGTTCTAAAGTCATTTGTTTGGATATGACCTTGGTATTACTAGAGGAATGACTTCCATGGAGCCTTTTTTTTTATTATTTATTATCAAGTTCTTCCCAATTGTATACATACAAATGAAAGATGAATCAAGTCACAAAAGTCAATATGGCATATTTGATAATGCCCATTTTACCTTGTTTACCTCTTCCTTACTTGCGGTTTTGATTGCCTATTCTTTTCTTCTACTACAACCAAAATGCTTGGACGCAAGTCCTCAATGTTTTTAGGAAACTTGTTTTTCCTTGTTAGTGCCTAGCTTAATGGTGTTGTTATCAATGTTGACTAAATTTCAGACCAAATCTCTAAACAATATGAATAAATTTCTCGATCAAACCTAGCTTGAGGAGATTGTTTTAGTCTATAGAGAGATTAACTGAGTTTGCAAACAAGACTAGACTTTCGTGAAGTTTCTCTTCTTATCCTTCTAGAATTTCCTTTCCCATTGAGTTTGTCTTGCCTTCATGTCATTTTCATAAATACGACAATGATTCACCAATACCGGAAATTGAACAACTTTCAAGTACTCCACAACTTGTTTGATGTGAGGCTTCAATCCATTCTCAAACTTCAACCACTTGGACCTTTCATCCATGTCCCAATAATAAGGACAATACTTTGATAACTCCTCAAACTTGGTGGCATATTCACCCACAGACATTGTTCCTTATTTCAACTCAAGAAACTCAATCTCCTTTCCCCTTTTAAAATCTTTTGGAAAAATACTTTTCTAAAAACTTTTGGCGAAATACCTCTGAGTTGATTAGCCTTTCCTTTGCAATCAATTGCTACCTAGTGTTCCTCCACCAATGTTTAACTTCTCCAACAAACATGGAATAGCTCAATTCTCGATATTCAGCAAATTCAACTTGGTTGTTTTGTGCTACGACCTCAAGTACCGCCGTAGTCATCCTCTCAAGTAGCCTTTGTGATGCCATTTTCCTGTAGCAAGAGTAATTGTCTTAGTCCTTACTCAGAATCATATGACAATTAGTACACCCTAAATCAACTCCTAGAAAGGAGAGGTGATTCACACCAATCTTTTTAAATACCAGGTCTTTCCTTAGGCAAAGTGTTCCCTAGAATGCACTTCTTGCATCATTGTGCCATAGCTAACAAATGTAAAACTCCAAATAGACTTAGACAATTTCAACAAAGTCTTCACTTCAATCGAGATGCATGTTGTTGTCGTCATCCTTAAACCATTTCTATCCTAAGATCCTATATATAAATCTGTTCACTTTTGTTTTTCAACAAAGAATGCAAGAACACACACAATAAACAAGTTAATAGTCAAATCCACAACCCTAGATTTTGACAAGGACCGAATTGCTCTGATGCCACTAAATGTAACATCTCTTGTCATATAAAAGTGTTTTGTACTGAATTTTAATAAAACTCTTATTTAATTTATTCATCAAAATCCATGTGAATTTTTTCATAATGACCCTTAAAATTAATGGGATCCAAAAAAAAAAATTTTATCTATAGAAATTATATAAAATAAATATCTTATAATTATAAAAATGAAATGAATAATTAAGCCTTAAATAATAATATAAAATGTTTTTTTACGTGATTAATACATTATACTAATTCAACTCTAATTTTTCAGTATGAATAAATAAATACTAGAACAAAGGCATTGGGGTGGGAAGCATTGAGTAGGAAGGCACTGGCCCTCTCTCTGGGAGAACTCAACCAGTTACTCTCTCTGAATTGGCTTTGCTTAATCATAATATGAATGTTTTATTTCCCTATTTCAAGCAAGAAGGGAAGCTGTTAGAGGTCATGTATTTATTCTATTCTTCTTTATTGTTGGAATTCCGAGGAAGGATTGAAAGACATTGTGTTGATCTTTGTGTTTTCAGGGAGGAAGACGACCACGCCTTGCTGCAACCTCTATTGTTAATGGACACCGATGATAGCCTTTCTGTCAGGAATTTACAGCTATAATGAATTATTTTCATGCTCTCTGTTATCCATTATTGTGTTTCCCATGTAAGTAATTTTGATTCAATTATCAATAATGTTGTCTGAAGTCTGAACATGTTCCTTGTTAGAAATCATGTACTTTTTAGGAAAGCCATAAGTGCAATTATAATTCTTAGTAGTTCATTTGCAGGCTTGAGTAACAAATGAAAGCCAGTAGTAATTTGAACTTTTATTCATATTTTGTTGTGAGAAATCTGTATCATCTCATGGTGTTCTATTGTTTTTTGTTTTTTATTGCTTTGATGAATGGCGTTCTTGAAAGAATTGCTTCCAAAGCGCATGAGTTGGCTCATTACCATTCAGGAGATGGTAATATTTCCTTCCTTTGTTTCTCTCGGATGTTACTTCCTCGTTCTACTCGTTTTTATGAAGTTCATTTTTGTGATTCACAAGTGACAGTCTGAAATTTATCAGCTTTATCTTATTAGAAGCTTTGTTTTTAAACCGTGTCAGCCATTGTGAGATCAAATGATAATTTCATTGTTCTATGTTTTCTGCTTTGGTTTATGAATTTGTTAAATGGAAGGGATTTGAAATGGACAGCTTCCAAGGAGATATAAATTTTGTTGAAAGTCCCATCTTGCTGAAAATTTGGTTTTCAAAATGCACAATGGTGTCATTTGATACATGTAGCTAACCCTATCTAGTGAAATAAGACACGGTGATTGGTGTGGTATGGTATGCTGAAAACTCATATGACAAGCTTTGATCTTTCTTCTGATGAGTTTAACTACTTTCAAATGCAGAAGATGGTATATATTTGGCATACTCAGATTTCAATCAATTCTTGCTAGGAGATTCATCTTGTCTAAAAGAGCTAAATCAGTGGTTTGCTAAGCAACTGGACACAGTAAGTGGCACACGTGTTTTTCTTTACTTTCTTCTCAATCTATGGTGTGCTTTTGTTAGGATAAATATTGTCTTCATGTGAAAAATTCTATTTTTCTATTAATTCTAATAAATTGATAATATACTTAGCTTAGAAGGATGAATAGGTTCCCTTTTGAGCGCAAGCCGTAGTGCAATGGCAAAGGTTGCTACCTTTTGAGTTGTGACTAGGGGTCTGTTTGGATAAACTTTTCCATAAACACTTCTAGGAGAAGAAATTAAGAAGGAAAAATGAAATGAGTTTCTTCATAAGCTTAAATTAGGTTGCATAAACTAATTTGTAGAAGCTCTCATATTAGCTTCTCTAAAAGATGATTTTTTTAACTTATGCATAAGTTAATTTTAGCTCATTGAGAAATGTATTTCATTTTTCCTTATTTTCTTCTCCTAGAAGTCATGGATTTTAGTCATGGAAACCGCCTTTCCATTCTCAGGGGAAAGTTTGCATAGATATCACCCTTTCCACACCCTGTAATAGTGGGAGCCTCATGCACTTCGCCTCCTTTTTTGTAGGTTCCTTTCACCCTGTTCCAGTGGATTATGATATATCAATTTCTGATTGCTTGTTCGCATTTGTAGAAGTTAAATATGTTATTTGAGATTTTTTTTTGTTCCCTATACTCTGGCATAATAAATAACTATTAAATTTGAAGTTAAGTATGCTTAAACCATTGAACAACTTTTGTTGAGTTTCCTTTGTTTCCAACTGTTAAATTGTTAGTGATTGAATATTCTTGTGTCACTGCCACAACATGTTTTAAGCTTTGCATTATAGTATTTTTGTGCTGAACTCTGCCTACTAGTAGAATGGGATGGAATGGAGGAAAGACTAAGAACAGTGAAAAGGAATATGGAATACAAGAAATATATGCCACATTGCCACTTCCTGACGTGGACATATAAAATTTGGTTAGTCATGTAAGTCCTAATGCATGAGTTTGATTAGGACTTAGGATTGACATTGATAAATTTTATGAACAAGCTCTGTCCAAGTCTTGCAATGTAGGGAGAGTGGCTGGTCTTCTTGTTGTGGGATTGGGTTTGATCTAATGCCTAAGGCAATTTGGACTTGTGAACCTCTTCCATAAGGACCAATTCAACCCTACAAAATCAGTTTGTTTCATAAGGACTGCCGAAGTCTTATGAGTACTAATTAAGTCCTATCTCTAGACACACCTACTCACACCAGCACAACTAAGGTGCTAAAGGTTGCAATCAAGACAGCCTAAAGAGGCTGCAATTAAGGTGGGCTAGGGGTAACCTCAAATAAGGTGGCTTTCTAACAGTTCTTTTTCTTTTCAGATCTGTTCATGCCATATATATTGATATTTTATGTAAAATTTAAAAGATTCAGCATTCGACTCTGATCATGCAAAATGAATTTTTTTTCACGTTAGTTTCCTTTGTCTTTATTTATCTAATTGATAACTGAAATCTTTAAAATTATAGTTTATACTTCCTTTTTGGTGTTAATTGTTCCTGATTCTGCCTTGTGTGATATGGCTGTTGTGGTGGACTTAACTATACTGTTATTATGATTTTTCTATATGCTTATTTTTATCCATATGGATAATGTGCTTATCTTTTGTTTATACAAGTTTTTTTTTTGTCCAGTTTACTCAAGTGTTTTAACTTTGCATGCCTCCGAACCTGTGGACGAACGTTAGTAAGGAGCGTTAGCGAAGATATAGACCAGGCACTTGGAGAACAAAATTTGCAACAATATTCTTTCCTTTTTTTTTCCCCTATTAAAAAGGATGCAATCAAAAAGTTTCTTTATTCTGGTTGTCTGGATATTTGTAAGTGTATGTTGAGATCCCTATGAAGTTGGAATTCCGTTTCTTTACAAGTGCAAATCAACTAGTACATCACATATATGTGTACATAAAAATCTTTATATTCAAGGAATTGGCATGTGCCGCTTGACACGAGTAATTGATAAGTTAGTTCTCAAGCTAAATTTGTTGATCATCTCTCGCATGAAAGTAATGAAAAATTTATCAACTACAGCTACCATAATAGCTAAGTGCTTCACTTGTAATTCAGAGAATCCTTGTTCCCCATTAGACCTTAGCTTCGAGGGAACATTTGGAGTGCTCTCAAAATTATTCATACATTCTTCACCTTCACGGCATATTGTTCTTTCTTTAACAAGGACAAGAAGTGGCACGTGATAAGAACGCAACCGGAGCACAAGTGTGTTATGTGATTTGTGAGTTACTCTTGACTCGTTGGAAGATGGTGTGCATAGCATGCTCATTGATCCCTATAAATTGGGTAGTTTAAGGTTCAGGTAATACAAATGAAATTGGTGTTCCATTTTTTGGATGCCCTTTAACTTTAACACGAGACTTTGCAAATAAGCCAGCCCTTATTTTCAAGTTCAGCTTTGTCGGAAACATGCTACGAACTTTTACTAGTGAGAGAATATCTAGAACAGACTAAAGACTTTATTTTCAAGAAGCATCCTTTATGTACAGGAAGTTTCTACATTTACTAGTCCTAGAACTTTCAAAATAATAATAATAATAATAAATTATATTATAAAATCTCCGTGGACTATACCTATATATGGGCATGGTGTGAAGCTCTTGTAATCAATCAAATGAGGCATTTCCAAAGACCACCTCTTACGAAAGACCTTCTCTATACTATTCCATTATTCTCACTGAAAATACTTTTACCTATTTCCCAATAGCAACCTTTGCTCATACCACAACACAAACAATAAAATAAACACTCCCCTTAGTCTATTAGTCATATGCAGGCTACGTTTGGTCATATACTGACGTAGGTTTACCCAATTATTTTAAAAGGAAACCCTACTATATTCTACACCGTTTTAGAATATTTTTTTTCTTAATCTATGGCTAATACCATTCAACCCTTATCTATTTCTATTCCTATTTTTACAGGAAAAAATTATGATTTTTGGAGCCCAAAAATAAAGACATTATTTTGCTCTGATGGGATATTATAAAAGAAGGATTAATAATTCTATAGACACTTCAACTCTTAGTTCAGCCCAGAAAAAAAAGTTGAAGAAAAATAGCAAAAAGGCTTTATTTATTTTATAACAAGCCATAGTTGATACTATTTTTCCAACAATAATGGTGCTACAACTGCTAAAGATGATGCATGGAGTACTCTGGAAGAGAATTTCCAAGGAAGTGCTAAGTTAAACTTCAAACTCTAAGACATGAGTTTGAATTAATAAAAACGAAAGATTTCGAGACTATAAAAGACTACTATTCTAGGATAAAAGAAATAGTAGGTCGAATGAGAGCATACCAGAATGATACTTTTGACAAGAAAATTATTAAAAAATTCTAATTTTCATCATTTATAAATATGATGTAATTGTGACTACAATAAAAAAACAAAGATTTGTCCACTTTTTCAGTGAGAATTAATAAGATCACTTGAAGCATATGAGCAAAGATTGAGTATGCATGATGAAGACTTGGTTAGAAATGTCTTTCAATCAAAGCTCAAATTACAGTCTCAAAATAAAGAACATGGAGGAAAGAAAAAAATGAAGAAATTTCTAAAAATAAGGAGAATTCTAGAAATTTCATTAAGAACAATGAACACAAATATCTTTCATGTGACTCATGCAAGAAAACAAGTTACATGAAGAAAGACTATTGGCATTATGGAAAGCTAAAGTGTCAGTACTGCAAGAAATTTGGACATGTGGAGAAGAAATGCCATAACAAAAGCAAATGCCATTGAGGAACATGATCGCGAGCAGCACCTTTTCTATGCTACCCAAGATTCTAGTGATAAAATTGATGGAAACTAGTACTTAGATAGCAGTTGCAGCAAAATTACAAGGCTAAGGATGGGAGCATCTTTGAGGATATTAATGACTCCATCATTAGAAATGGTGTATCTCTCTTTTTCCTTCCATGTATTAGGCATGTGATTGGGTAATTGATTGAGTAATTACACTTGTGTGTCTCAAAGCAGACCATTTATGGTTATACAGTTATATTTCCTTTGTCTCTAATTATAAGACTTTTTTTAAAAATGTGTTTATTTTTTTATAATTTTTTTTATAATTTTTATATGTATTAATTATTATTTCTTATATACCCTTACTTAATGATTCTCTCTTCAAACATCAATGAGAAATAATTAAGTGAATAAAGAGATAAAAAAATGATAATTTTTTAATGATAATATAATTCATTGATAAAGTTAATGTGATTAACTATTTTTCTTAAAAGACACGAATTAATTAAAAAAATCTTATAATTAGAAAAAGAGGAAATACTCCCTATAGTTTTGGAGAGTTGCATAACCATTTAGATTTATAATGCATGTTCGGTGTTTTCCACAATTGCTTATAGAGTAGATATTGAGGTTCTAATTTGCTTAACAACAAATGGATTTCGTAATTCCTAGGGCAATATTGTTGCACTTGCATCTTGTTTTTAAGCAAAAGCTGTCTACACATATCCATCAATCATGTATTCAATTCACAGTATGGAAACCATTACTATAATGGATATTCATAAAAAAATATCTCTCCCTGTGAACTTGGAACTCACGTTTCGCATGTGCATATCAAGTTATCAACTAGTAAATTACATATGAATTTTTTTTTTTAAAAAAAAAAAAACTAGTACATTACATATAGGTAGATAAAAACTTTGTAATTAAGAAATTGACATGCAATGCTTGACATGAGTAATTGACAAATTAGTCCTTAGGCTAAATTTGTTAATCTCCTCTCAAGCATGAAATTCTTAAAACTTTATCAACTTCTAGTTACTGTAATAGCTAGCTGCTTCACTTGTAATTCAGAGAATCCTTGTTCCTCATTAGGCCTTAGCTTAGAAGGTACATTTGAACTGGCCTCCAAATTATTCTTACATTCTTCATCTTCTTGACTTTCTTGAGTACCCTTCACGGCACATTGTTCTTCCTCTTTACTTTTACCCCAAAGTAGAATATACGTGCCAGATATAACCAAGACTGATCCTGCAACACTGTTTATTGCAGATAGGAATGCATTAGGGGCAATGCAGTGTAAAAAGGTGGGGAAAAAATAACAAAATAGTTTTACACTCACAGGGTAAAAAATAGAACAATGCTCTTACAATCATCCAATCAAAAATCACTGTTTATGATAAATTTGTTAACTTTTACAAGATTATCTTAAAAATCATAACAATGATAATTTGTGATTAAATGACAATGTTATGTAGAATTATTTTACACTGTCAATATATCATTAAACTCAAATTAAAATAACTAAAATCAACCTTCCAAGATAAATTTCCTCATGTAATATAGAGAAATCAAGCACAGCCACGAACATCTGTAGAAGAGGGGTAAATGCTGAAGTAAAAACTGGACCCCTTTGTTTCACACACCATGACATTGCCACATAGCACAAGCCTGATCCTACCAGCCCCTATGTCCACACACACACAAAGCAAAATTTGAATGCAAAATTTTGTATAGATAATTAATTCAGGCTTGTTGAATTAATCTTGCACAATATGCTAATTGATATTCAGATTTGAACTATAGATAATTTGAAAAGAAACTTTCATAAACATTTCTAAATGATAAATTTTGTGATAAAGGATATTATATTATACTTACAGCATATACAACAGTCATTATCTCTAACTTTCCTTTGAGAATCCATTTGGCGTTACTTCTATCGATGACCAAAGTCAATATTGCTGATTGAATGGAAGCAAAAAAGGACAAAATGGCAGTGCTAGAGTATTGACATGGATACTTTTTGCTAATGCTTGCTTGTATAAGAAACCATGAAGACCACAAGAAGCATCCTGCAGTTAGAAGCAGTGAACCTATGATCCATTTCTTTAACTTGGAGGCTGATGATCTTATTGTGCCTTTGTCTGCTATGTGCTCTGGTTGTTGGTTGATTAAGGGCACTCCTTTATAAAGGATCAACATCAAAGCTCCACCAATACACACAAAAGTTCCCAACACCTTGGCCTTAGCACTCAGCTTTTTCATGTTCACTTTCTCTATCCTAGCAATTTAAAGTTTTAATCTATATAAGAGTAATATAAAAAATTTGCTTCATAAAATTGTCACAAGACATTTTTTGGTTTTTAATTTATCCCTATAAAATACCTTATTTTCCATGTTAATTTTTTAAAGATTTTTTCTTTGTTTTAGTTCATGTTGTCTCATAACTTAACAGGTACAACTCATTAACTTATTATGTAATCAAAGAGTTTGATATAACATTCATATATATCTTTTTTAAGTTGTATTTTTAAATCTTCATTTATTCAAAACTTATCTAATTGATGAGAGAATAAAAATACAATCTAAAAAAATTACATGTGTTTATTCCATCAATCTCGCTAATGACTAAGCAAGTCAATGGATTGTCCATTAATGTCGTTGCACTATATACTTTTTTTTTAAAAGTTTTACACGGAAAGAAAATAAAAACCTTAAAGGACTGAATGTTAGTATTTAAGTTTTTTTCTTCTTTTCATTCAACTCTATTTATTTATATAATTTGATTGCCCTGAATGTTAAATTTAAATTATCACCTAATTTTGCATTAATTACACCTAAAAAAATTTAAATTATCAACTTGAACCCTAACGTAATTTTATTTCGTAATTAGGCAATATCTATGTTTGACTTACCCCAGTGGCAGCGCCATAATAAAGGTGAATACAGGCACCATATTTAGGAATGCACATGCGAACGTGGCAGATGTATATTCTAGTCCAATAAGGTACAGGTATTGAGTGAGTGTTACCCTGAAAATGAAACAAAACAAGTAGGGTGCTATAGTACGATGTCAAATACTTTTTTGTTCAACATTTTCTTTTATTGATTAAAATTCATGTGAGTTTCATTAATTTAAAAATAAAATTACTATATAAAAATAAACTCAACTTATTTATCTGATAAAACTAACATAACTTTTATCTAATAAAAAATATCAGAAACAAAATATTAAGAAACTTCTTACTAATATTTCTTTTCAATTAAAGCTAGCAAATGTATAGATTATAGAGTACCTACCCCACAAGAGCACTTAGGAAAAGCAGACATATTATGTGACCCTCCAGCTTCCTTTTCCTGTAAAGTACAATTAAAAAATGACCATCTAATATCTTTTCTACATTCTAGAGATACTATACAATAAATTCGTTGGGTATTAATAGTTAGGTTTTTAAAAGATAAAAAATTAAAATTTTATTCTTAAATTTATAAAAAAAATATAAAAAATTAGTCACATGGTTAATTTTTTCTATTAACTCAACCAATTTTACCTACATGACACTTTGGATGATGATGTGACATACACATGATTGTCACATGTCATTTATTTAATTTTTAACTTGATCTTTGAATTTAATAACTTATTATCATTTTAGTTTTTGAACTTGATCACCTTCTAACTTTTGAGTTACTGAAAGCACTTTTAAATTTTCAATTAAGTCTCATGTTGCATAAAATTATTAGTATAAATATTATCATATTTGCTCATTTTTATTATTTTTTCAATTTTATTATTTAAATTATACTATAAATATGAAACTAATTTATCAATGGTTACATTGCAATAGTAAGTGCTAAATCTATAACATTACTAATAAGATTCTATAAGATTTCAAATCAGATATTCTACCCTAATCAAGTTATTATCTTATATGCTATTAATATACCTAAAAATGTTGGATTAATTAATTAATTAATCTATTTTATGGAATAATGTTGATGACGAAAAGACAATTAAAAAAATTTGACAATCACAAAAGGAACAAAAATAAAAGTGTTAAAACCATTTTCTTGCATACTCTTGTGTCAATTATTGTTGGTGTCACCGTTATAATATTATTTGAATAAAATTTTAACTTAATAAAATGTAATAAATAAATTAATAGTGATTTCAAAATATAAAATATAATATTTTTTATTTCTATATTTGATAATTATTTCATTCAATTTCCATCACTATAAATAATTATTATCAATGTAAATAAATGTTATTTATTGTCATTATGCTAATAATCTATATGTAGTATTAGATTTAATTAAAATTTTAAAAGTAATTTCAAGAATCAAAATAAAAATACCTAAATAAATTAAGGGATTAAAATGTCAACAAATTATTAAGTTTGGAGATCAAATTGAAAAATTACTTTTTGACATATAACAGCCACGTTGATATGACACATAACAATCACATGGAGACTATCATTTGCCAAGCCATAAAAAATATCATGTAGGGACAACCGTTTGAGTTAACATAGAAAATTAACAATATGACTAATTTGTCACATTTTTTAAAAATTTAAGAACAAAATTTTATTTTTTTCATCTTTTAAGAACTTAATCATTAATGTCTATCAGGTTCAAAGACAAAAATAAATATTTACCCGATTCTAGAATATAATTTTGTCACAAAAAAAATTAGATAAATTCAAAATAAATATTATATAAATAAAAATATAAAAAAAATAAAATTATTTTTGTATTAACTAAAATAAGGTAAATTAATATGTGGTTCCTCATACTTTTATCAAACTAGTTTCCTAACACGGCCATGCTAGGTCTTTTTTGTCTTTATTATTAAAATGTAGAAAAAAAATAACATAATATATATATTTTTTTTCAAATCTTAATAAAGTTATGCATTTTAAACATATTTAATATTTGAGTCAATCAGATTTTATTGAGTGAATTATCATATTTTTATTTTTTTTTCAACATAATTTAAAATTACATCTATAAAATAAATTTTTTTATAATGTATAAAAATAGTAATGCATTGATTTTTTTTTAAAAAAAATCAATCAAATTAAATAAAATAAATAAGTAAAAATATTAATGTCTATATATAAAATATGCTATAATTCGTAGCAAATTATATACGCATTTTTCCTATCTATAGAATATATTATATTTTTTTATTTTGTACTTCTTTTCTGTTTTTTTATGCAGTAATCTCTCTTTTATGCATAAATAATTTTTGCTCATATAAATAATTAATATTTAAACTTAAAATAATAAATACTAACAATTTAATGTTTTAGTTATAGTTAAATCAGAAGTTACAGATAAAGTAATATCTTTTGTTACAGTGAATGATGTAAATGAATTACTAAATGATTTTCTATGTTATCTTTATAAATCAAATAATTGTGTATATAGAAAATAATTAAGAATCACACTCATTAATTGCTAAAATTTTAATACCAAATAAAATTTTCAACCATTTTTATTTTTAATAAAAATATTAAAATAATGAAATTAGTGATAACAAACCAAAACTTTTTTTTACAGAATAACAATACCAATACTATTTTTATAATATTCAGAAAATTTTAACGATATTTGAACTTTTTTGTTTAAAATAAGATCATCACTTAAATTTTTATAATTTTAAAATTAAATCACAATTCTCTACCCAGACAAATATGTTATCACAAATTTCAAAATGTTTTTGCATAATATGAACGGACTCCATATTTGCATTCATTAATTAAAAAAGTTCTCCCACGTAAGCAAAAAGAAAGAAGTAAGAAAGGTGAATGTTGAAAGAAAAAGCTGAACTTTTCACATATTATCACTTGTCGCAAGAAGGTTGAAAAGTTGGGACCCTTAACAACTTGTCCTCGGATTGGATGGATTTTCAATTAGTTTCTTTAATTGGATCCTTGAATTTTTATTAAGTTTTCCCTAAAGTTTCTTTAATTGATTAATTTGTACTATAACACATTACGAAAAGTATCATTCTATTGTTTATACTTTTAATTAGGTGTTTATAATTAGTTTTTTATAAGGACAATTAAACAGAAAAATCTAGTTAAAAAGAAAAGTTCAAAAACCCAATTAAATAAAAGAAGTTCAACTACCTAATTGAAATCTAGTAAAAGTATAAAACCGTAGAATAATTAAACCTTAAAATAACTTCAACATCTTAATTTTTTTTTTCAGTAGTTTTTACATTTAAATTCTTGATAAACATATAAAGATTTTTTTAGCATGAGATGGGAATCAAATACTTATTTTAGGTGAAAATTCCTCAGAAATTAAAAGTTAATTTGAATTGGACGAAAAGTAACTTTGATTCAGAATGAGAAAGGAGAGCATTGATACATAATAAAATGAAGAATTTAGTGAAGTAGATGGTACCTTTCATAGAAACAAGCAATAGGTGTCAAGAAAATGGCTGAAATTGCTTGTCGATATGTTAGGATGGTCAAGTAGTCCACTCCTTCATTAAGAACCTTCTTCAGAAATATATTGACAAAAGCCAGAGCTAAATTAACTATAATCATCACCAAAACTGGCTTCCACACTTCATGGAACTTCAACAAAGTCATGGTTATTTTTTTCTCTCTTAATTACAGTTTATTGTCTGTTTCTTCACTATATATAGAGGAATTAGCTCCCAAGAAGAGAGGAACAAATTAAAAGTCACGATATATTCCATTCCAAAAATTGTTTTCATTTTTATTTCTTTGGTGGGAATTTACGAAATAGCATACAATATTCGTTCTATTATTGGGAACATACGTTTTACTTGTAACTACTAATCGGATCTCTAAAGCCTGACCACTCACGTCTACTCATTCTTGGTATGAATGCCCCTCACCAACACTCTTTTGCCTTTTGGACTGTTTGGTGGGTTGATAAAATTAATTTTTATTAGAATTAACTCTTCTTTTTTTTTTATTATCAAAGCAAGGTATCTTTACGGTTAAAAATCATAAAATTAATTCCTAGAAAAGTAGAATATCAATTAAGGAATATTTTTTTTCCATAAATATTGCTCTATTCATGTAATAAAAAATTAAACCCTTATCACATGCTTAAAGAGTTCAAACTACTAGTCACCTAAGTTGTACCTTATAAGTTTCAAAGTAATATGATTCATATTAGGATGATTTTAATTAGAATTGATTTTGAAGTTCAATTCAATGTGTGTTTGATTAGGCGTTAAAAAATTGATTTTGTGTTTATAATTGATTTTAAATCAAATTTTACAGAAGATCTTAAAATTGATTTTGTTCAAAATTAATTATAAATTAAAATAACTTTTAGTAACTTTTGTGTTAAATAGAAAAATTTATACAAAATTATAATCATAACTTGATTCTACAATGAAAATATTCAAACATAAATTGCATTAGTTTAAAATTAATTTTAATTAAGATCAATTTTGTAAAATCAATTATATTCAAAATCAATTTTATCAAACACGTATTTAGTGTGTTTTTTATCCAACACATAAGCTACTTAAATTGTTTCAATCCAAAATTAATTCTAAATCTATAATTAATTTTAGTCTCTTCTCTAACATAAAATCAAACATGTGAAAAATTATCTAAAATTAATTATGAACTTAAAATTAAATATGCACTTAGACATTGATAATATAGAAATCTTTATACTAAAAATGAGAAAATAAGCTTTACTATAACAACGTAAAATAATTTTACACTTATCACAAATAATCAAGTCCAGATTCCCTACTACCATGAAATTGTTGCATTCAGGCATTAGCTAGGTGCAACCATCAAATATAAGACCAGATCATTCATAATTTATCTTAACAAATCTAATTTAAAGTATCGATATTCACTCAATGGTTCTAATTCGTGAATGTGTGAATGCAGAGAATCTATTTTTCAAATTATCATTTATAGGGGTGGACCCAACAAAAAAAAGTTAGGGGCCAAATATAACTTAGATGATATTGTAATAAAAAAATTATATTAATTATTTATTTTAACAAATAAATCTAAAATCTATTAAGTTTGGTACAACTTAATAGTATTTAGTTTATTTTTTCAAATTTTATATAATGATGTTTAATTTCATAAATTTAAAATTATATTCGTTCACTTAAAACCATAATTAAATTAGAGCTAACATTCGCAAGAACAAAGATGAGATAAGAGGAAAAAAAGAATAATAACAATAAAAAAAAGGAGAATAGTTATTAGTATGCCTCAAATTAAAGGCCGATAAAAAAAAGGTCTCAAAATTAAAATTATCAATTTTTTTTTAGAAGAACTATCAATTTCTTATGTAGTATAAGTTTATGTGATATACAAAGATTAATTATGAATAAAATTTAATTCCTCAAATAAATTATAACCAAATCAATATAATAAAAAAGAATAAAGGTTATTAATTTGGTTACAAATGTAAATATTTATAACCCTTAACATAACAATAATAAATTGTAAAATAAAAAGATACTAACAAATGAAGTAAGTAATATTATTTTAAAAAAGGAAAAAAATGTAATTATTTCAATGACGAAGACTTTAAAAGAAAAATAATATTTATAAAAAAAATAGTATATTAGTCTAAAAAGAGAAAAAAATGTCATTATTTTAGTAAATTGTAATGAATACTATAAAAAGATGAATGACCAAATTATATTGGTATAATTTTGATAACTATTATATCATTTTATAACATTAGTCTAAAGCAAGGAGTTGATAAACTTTTTTTAAAAAAATTATTTTAATATTTTTTATCATTAATCTAAAGTTGTTGAATGATAATTTTAAAATTTATTAGATATAAGTAGGGGTGAGCATGAGCCTACCCAGCTCGATTTGAGTAGAGCTATCAAAATGGACCAGGTCGATCCATTAGGTTTGACCCACCTTATAAACGAGCTAGTCCAACCTAACTCACTTTTTGTGGAGACTTGAAAATTTTGGCTTACCTCGGGCCATCATGTAGTTCACCTAAAACTAAAAATTATTTTTTTATAAAGAAATGATTAGCAAAAAAATCAAATTTTTTAGAAAAAATCAAATTTTTTTAGAAAAAATCAATTTGAATATTTAACAAAATTATGAATAATAAATGATAGAATTGTTTTTAAATTTCATTAGTTTAAATTTCATTAAGCTAGAAAATATCAAAGTATCTTGCTATGGATGGAATGAGAGCCAAAATAGTCATAATAGTCTAAAATAAAATAATCTTAAACAACGTTACAAAACATAATTACTAAAAAAACATTGAAATTTATAACTTGTTGCTTTGAAGTCAAAAATAACATTACAAATCACTAAAATAATAATACAAAAACACAAAAAAGTAATAAGCTTAACACTAGGTTAATTTTTAGGTGGGTTAGGTGAGACTATCCGGTCCACCACAAGTTCAACCCGAATAAGCAGAGAGTTCAGTATCTGAACTTATAAAAAATTTTCCTTTTTTTTTTTTGCAAGCCCAACTCAACCTAAACCCGTGGTGAGTTGGGTTACCCCATAGATTTGAGTTCATTTTGATGACTCTAAATGATTTAGATAGGTGTTGATTTTGAGAATAGACCGAGTCATGTTTTGAGTTGTCCTAACATAGTTTAGTATCTATTATTCACTTAAAAAATATTTTTTTTTTACTTTTTGTATTGATAATAAAAGTTTTATTACAGTAAAAAAAATAAAAAAATTTGTGCCTTATTTGAAAATATTAACTTTTGTCCTAAAAGTATATTGTTTTAAATAGTCAATTCGGCATGATCTTATTTCAAATATTTCAGATCTTGATTGAGTTAAGTTTAAGAAAAAGAAAATATCATATTTTTGATGTTAAAATAGTCAATGAAAAGAATGTTAAAAAATGAATAAAAACGAGAAATTGTTAATTAAAGCCGAAAGTTGGACTACAGAGAACCCATTTGCAAGCGTACCCAAATCTGTGGTATGTAGCATAAAGTTCGTGTCAATACTTTTAGGGCCAATTTTCAATATTTTACTCATTCTTGTTGGTTCCATTTGCCTTTATAACACTGGGATGAGATTTCTGCCGGTTTTGGATCACTGGAATAATTCGTTTAGCATCTCATTTTATTATTATCGATTGATATCAGAATTAACTTCTCTTGACTCGGTTTAATTTTAATTTATTTGCTTCTTAATTTGAAATGGTTGTTACATAATAGTTGATTAATTGTGCAAGTGGCTTCAAGCATCATTAGAAAGCAGATGGAGACAGATATGACTTGGTCTCCATTTTCTTTAGAATAATTTTTTATTTTTCTTCTGGATTTAGCTAGCTAGTTATTTATTAGTTTTATTCCGACAAGATGCCAATTTTTGGCAATTAAAGGAGGGAAGCTGATACCAACTTTCTCTCATATACCGATTTGACTCGGATACAGTATTAATTGAAGTTTAGCGTAATTTTCAAATACCAAGAGTGAAATAGAAAAAAAGAAAAAATGAAGGAAAAAAGCTCGATCGTCATTTTATGCTTGATAGATAATATACGAATATCATCCCAAAACAATTTTCTGTGCTTCGAAATCTTGTTATATTATCGTCAACGTGAACTTGAAACCACTCTCACAGCAACCAATTAAAGTAAACTTTCTTGGTTAATGACTCCGCATGACGTTGATTTCTACATGCAAGCTTCTTACACAATCAATTTCCTAAAACAAAATCAACCAATTTTTTTACATTCATAAACTAAATTTAAAATTTTCATTTTTGAGGAATCAATGTCAACGTGAACTTGAAACCACTCTCATAGCAACCAAAATGGGTATATACTTGTTATAAAACATCTTCAATAAATTTTAAACGCTTTCCCCTTCAAAACAATTTGTTGTAAAGCGGATGTAATGCACTTGGTGAGAATTTTGTTCTTGAATTATAGAAATAATCAATTTAATCTAGTATAAAGATATAGACACGTACAATTTAATTCAATTGTTAAGTTATCTTTATTTTCGTTAACGTTGAGTTCATATATAATATGTGAAGGTTGAGCAGGGCAGTGTACAGATATTTTGGAAAGGGCTTAAGGCGAAAATATTAAAGGGGTCTCTCAAATTTTAATTTAATACACTTTGTTAATTTTTTTTTAAAATTAAGTTGGTATTTTAAATATTATTCAAATTTCAAATTGACTCAATTAAAGATTTAAATTAATTTATGTATACAAAATATCAACATGAAATAAAATTTTAACTAAATATGTGATCTTATAATCAATATTTTTCGCTAAAATATCTTTTTTTATATATCAACTATAGACATTAAATTTAAATTTTGTACTAATTTTAATAGATTTTTTTTAGGTAAAGGAAAGCTTCACACCATAGTAACCTAATCATTCTTCCTCTTCACAGCTTCCATGTATTGGTCAAATTCTGATACAGTTGATGCCCTTCACATTGTCAAACCCTAAGCTCCTTATCTTTCTATTTTTGGAAAAATTCCTCCATAAAGACATAACACAACCTGTGAGGAGCATTACGAAAAACCTCTAGTTACTGGGACCAAACCCTGCGTGATTGCATATAAACATAAGTAACAGTCAAAATAAATTACAATTGAAACACATTATTAACAAATTGGGCCCTAATGTATGAAACTTAATGTTAGAGTGGTCTCCATACTATAATATATATTGATAGATTGGTCCACGAATCATGCACAAATGATAGTTATTGATGCATGCATGAATGCAAAAAATAAGTGAGACTACTATCTTTTGAACGTTAGACATAAAGTTCAAACCAAATTATTTTTTTTCACCTAGATATTGATGTAACAAAGTCAAACACCATTTCCAATTATATTTATCTTCAACATTGACAATAGCATATGCTATAGGAAAAATTTCAATGTCCAACAACACACAGTAATTCGCCCCCATAATATCCTCCAAAAAAATCTATGAAGACCAATAAATGATCTCCAACAAGCTTTGAATCCCTTCTAACATGCATAAAGAAATACATACATTCTTTCAAATTGTGGTTGGGAAATAGAGGGTTCAAACAGAGCATCCTCATCAACACATTTGTTGTGCAATAGAATAACAAAATGTGACCTTACCTTAACTTATCATATTCAAATGATGGCCACAAACGAAATGCCACCGTCTAACATCGCGTCATCGCTATTGGCTACCAGTAATGCAAATGACAAGAAGGAGAACAATGAAGAATGTTGGGGTTCAGGTTCTTCTCTCTCACAATGGTAAAATGAAGAAAAACCTGAATGGTGATTTTGTGTGATTGTGTAGTGACTTTTAGATGTAAAAACAAAAAGAGTAAACTGACAAATTGCTCCACCATTGCTTGATCCTGTGCATGCTGTTTACTTTTACACACATGGATGTGCCACGTCGATTTTCACATGCCATGTCACCTAAAACATTAATGAAGACAAAGATGCTTAACCGTTGGATTAAATTATCCATACATGTAAACATTTGTGAACTAAATGGATGATTTCTATAGTTTAGGAAAAAACTTGTCACCCAGTACAAACTACATTGACCAAAGTCGCTATTTAAAAAAATGATATCACATTACCGTACAATAAAAGTAGTGTCAGTTTTTTTTTTTTTTTTTTTATGAGAAGTAGTGTCAGTTATAGAATACTTTACAATATTTACGCACAGTGGATATATATGACTTACTACGTACCAAAGTGTGAGAAAAGATTTTCTTAGGTCACTAGAACTTAAAGCCACTTACATTTTATGAATAAAAGGTTTAGTGTAAATAATAATAATAATAACCACTTTTAGAATAATATGGAGTTAGATTCAATTTATAGTACATATAATTCTTAGGTATTATAATTTTAACTTTGGTTGCAACGAAAAAGACAACCTAACCTTGTGATGAAGAAGGTGACTGCATTAATTGACATGGGATTCTTCTCCCAATCATCTTCTGGATCTTGAGAACCAATTGGGTGATAATATTCATTTCTTTAAAGATGAGTAAAAATACTGAATTTCAATAACTTGTGTAGTTGAGTGGTCTCTAATAATTTGTCTCATACAACTAATAATTGAAAAAGCGAAACATAATTATCCTATACAAATTCTGTCATGCTCCATATGAGGTACTGTTGGTATACCAATTTTTGTTTGTACATAGCTGATACTACATCAGTTTGGCAGCACATCATACCAATCAATAAATGGCCATCACTCACCAAACAAAATCCCTTTCCCTTTGGAGTCACGTTGCCTTAATCTTAACACTTCATTTCTTCACTTAAAAATTCAACAACACCACCCTTACAAATTTTGCTTACATAATTCAACTACTAAGTATGCTTCAGATAGGAACTGAATTCCTCTCTGAAAGGCAATTGGCCCAGGAAATTGCAAACAGAAAGTGAACAATTAAACAAAGGAAGCCACAATGTTGTTTTTAATGCTACCAAATTTATCTATATAGGAAAATAGAATTTGATTAGTTGGTCTTTCTTCATCCAGTTAAACTTGGAGTTGAATACCCCAACCAACAACAGCAAAAATTATCCACATGGTTCTTATTTATAAGATATCAAACTTTAATTTACCAACAGAACCCACATAATGAATATGTTGCTCTGGCTCCCAGCATACCCAACATTCCAACCTGGCTGGGACCTAGATGATGAAATCCATGCCACATTCTTCAAATGCATCAGTTGGCAAGTGGAGGAAACCTTGGATACAATCAATTGCCCTTACCATTATTTCTGTGACAAAACATACCCTTCAAACTACCCTCTTGTTGTTGATATCTTGGTCCTTCTCTTTACAGCAGCTTCTTACTTGGTGACTCTTGTCATATTGGTAATGGACATGAGTTCAGGAAGAGGCAGAATCTTTTTGGGTCAATCAAAAAGATTCCTTCTGCCCTCAGGTCCTATATCCCTCCCTCTAATAATCTTAGCCTTTGCAAAGGGTCCTCAAATCAACACAATATTCCCACTCAATTGCATTGGTCCTGCAATTCTTCTAATGGTTCTCATTTCTGCATTGTCCTTTGACAATGCAGCTGATAAGGACTTCAAGTACACTTTTTTTGTGGCATCAACAGTGTCTGGCATTTTGCATGCAAGCTTGTATCTGGATTCTGTTGTGCTGCCTTACTACACAGGTTTTGATGCACTCATGTCCTCAACATTTTCAGGTGAGTGTGCATCTTGTGTGTGCAGGAAAGAGGCCTTGGTTGTGGGAGGGAAACTAGTGAGGTATAGGGGTTGGTCAATGACCATATTTTTTGTTGTGGGGGTGTTGTGTTTGAGGATTATGTGCAAAATCTCAGGAGAAAACTATGCAGGGAAATTTTTGTTCATCAAAGCCTTGATGGAAAGGTTTAGCTGGATTTTAATAACTGTGGATTGTGTTTACCTCACACTAAACTCGCCACCAGAAAGAGTGGTGTTGAGAGTTGCTGCTTTTGGAGGCATTTTTCTTTTGATTTTCCTTCAAGCCCTCAAAGAGGCATGCAGCCAAATTTACTCAATGGCTTATGTGGCAGAAAGATTGGGATGGGTATCGGCATCATTGCACACAATATGAAGAAAAGGCAATTGTGAAAAGCAAAATGGATTTTGGGAAGTCAATAGTTTAGTTTTGTTGTAAAATACATGTTGTTGATTACATAACATGCTATTGCAGTCCTCTGCAAATTAAGTGTTCTCTTTTCCTTAACTTAGTTCTTTTTGCATGTCTACTTCACGCACACATGTTTGGCTCTTAAAATTCAATCTTTTTTTTCTTAATATTTGACATTTAACTTATAGTGTGATTGCAAGAAACAAAAATATATTTGAATTTACCCACGCACGACTATAGACAACAGACTTGCACCATTTTGTTTCTTTAATTAGAAGACTTTTCTTTTTAAATTCTTTACGCATTGCACTTTTCAAATTAATTTGTTCTACTTTTAATTCAAAAAGGTTAATAGATTAGCATGACATCATGTACCAGGGTAGAGTAAGGATGCAGAGGTTGGGGAGCCAATTAAAATCAAAATTTTGAAGGGGTCACACTTATATAATTTCAACAATAAAATAGAACTGAAGGGTAAAAGTTGAAATTTAAAAACTTTTGGAGTGCTTTATGGTCCTGTGTAAGTTGTCACCTATAATAAAGAAATTTTACAAGTGATCCATCCATTAGGTTTGCCTAAAATACAAGTCAGATGTGTTGTTCAATAAGCACATAACATTCAGCGAAATGATCTTATTTGGACATTGGAATCTATACTAGTAGCAACCATCATCATCTTCATTCGATGAATCCCAACGCTACACAACTCATGACACTACAAGTGATACAGAAGCAAACACAGCAACAACAGGGACAGCAGCCACAAAATCAAAAAGGGAGGTGCAAATAGAAGAAAAGCCCAAAAGAAAACTTACCAAACCAGCATACCTCAACGACTATGTGTGAGGAAGCTCCAGAGGATCTCGCTTGGATGGGACACGCACTAACAAATTCCTAGGAATCAAATTGTACAATTCAGTTACTAGGAAGCATTATAAATAATCAAGCCAGTAATGAGAAATTTGATACTTATCTTCTTCCTTTCTTGCCTTTTTCTTCTTCCTAATTCTGGAGGTGCTGATGGCAGTCAAATGTACATCTTGGCTTATGTGGTAGACAAGTTGAGATGGGTATCAAGTTCAATCCAAAGAACATGAAGAAAATACAATTATCAAAAGCACAATAAGTTTCCTTTTTAAGATGTATTTGAGACAATTGCGAAAATTATATTTTTTTGATAATCAGTTATAATAAAAATTAGTAGCTTAGTTTTGTTGTAAACCCAGCTAATATATATAAGGTTCTAAATTGCAATCCTATCGAAGATATTTTTATAATCAAAGTTAGAGAAAATCACACATATGTGTGATGTACAATAAAAAATGTTCTGCCTTCTTAAATAGGAGAACCAAAATTCAATCAAGGCTTAAAATCAAGGTTTCAAAGGAGGTACAAACCTACGAAGGAACTCATGATGCACTGCTGCAAGAGGTTTTAAAAGGATTTGGAGTCAGCTCAATAAGCACCTCGGCGTATAAGAGTTTCGTTCAACAAATGGAATTGTTTGATTCAATGTCTCAATTTAATTAAACAAATGGTATCATATCATCCCAGTTATTTCCTTCCTATGGTTTACCACAAAATCTTTTATTTAGTATAAATTAACTGGTTAAAGTTAAAACATTCAAGTTATTAGCGTGTAATGTTTACTCAGAGGAGAAATAGTATACAAGCGTACTCAAAACTACCATGGAAGATACTAATATGCAAGGAAAATTATTAGTAAGGAATATGACCCTAATCAATTTGATGATAAATATGGTAATTTTCAAGAAAGTAATACACATTATTACTGTTGTGAATCTGCCTGCTTGTAGATTTAAAGGATTTTGTATGTAAAAGTTTGAATCTGCCTGCTTGTAAATTTAAAGGATTTGATATGTAAAAGTTTTGCTCTTATGCTGGTATTGTATTTTTGCAGGGAAGTAGACAAGAAAGAAGTTTATTCCTTTCTACATCACCTTCTTTACCAATTACCACTTACTGGAACACATAGAATTGCTTTAAGTTGTAGCACTTTCCCTTGGCCCTGGCATTCTTTTGAATATTGATCCATACATTACCTCACAGTGTTTTAATGGTCTTCATGTCATAAATTCTTGTATAATATTCAAGGTGAGACAAGTGCTTCCTACCTTGATTTCCTCAATCCGACACGACAAACAAAAGGAAAAAGTAATTATTGGTTTCAAAAATTAATTTAAAGCAAATATTCTTTATAATTTAATTAAAAAGCAAAATAATTTGTTAGCTTAAGCAAGTATTTTATATAATTTAAAAGGGTTAATAAGATGAGATATATAAGAAATTTTTATTTTTTGAGATACTTAAATTTGTAACAATTTAGTGAACCTTAGGGGAAAAATAGTAAATCTTAGATCTTCATACTTAAATTCATAAAAATCCAAAGATGCGAATAAAAATTATATTTAAAATTGCACAAAAAAAAATGTTTTATTAATTACAAATAACTAGATATATACATGTGCAACGATATTTTCTTCATTTTAATATATATTTATAGTACATTAATCCTGAGTCGTGGACTCTGACGTCATCATCTCAGATTTTCAGAAATCGCATGTTCTTCCACATCATCCTTTTCACTTATGTGGCATACTCCTCTTATTTCTATACACTTCTTAAGACATTGGTTACTAATGTTTTTCAATTGCTTTTCAGCCATTATTAAGCTCTCATTAAAAAATTTCCATAACATTCTCTCAAGCATCTCTTTCCCCTCCTCCAATCACCTCTCATGTCATCTATGCCATAGCAAATTGATTAATTTGTATTAATTTACGTAATTTGGAAATTTACAGTTCATTTAATCGGTTTTTCTTCAAACAGAGTAGCTACAACTTGATTTCTTTCTTCTTACTATCATGTATCACTATTCTTCTTCCATTTTGTTCATCCTTTATTATCTTTCTCTTTTTACATCAAGTGTCCTAAGTTCTCACATTTTGCTCATTGCATATTGCTAATGATAACTACCCAAATGTAAGAAGATATGTATAACTTTTTAATGCATTTTGTAGTAACCTTATGCAGGTTCATATTTCTGTCACTAAGCCTAGCTTAAGTTTCAATTCAATTTTGTTGGATGGCTTCTTCCTATGTATAGATTAGAGGGAAAACTGCAATAAAAGAACTAGATAACATATCATCTCTCCTCCTTAGTTGATTGTTTTGTAAGTTGCAACTCCTCATAACCTAAATTAATGTCACAATTTCTTTTTTGTTTTTCCCCACTACATAATTGTTTTTAATTGCAAATGTTTAGCGCATATAATTTAAAGGGAGAGCTATTAAGGGGAAGGTTGGGCTTTGAGAACACCCTTTGATTGAGGCTGAATAACCTGCCAATGTTTTGACTTAAGGCTCAATTAGTTGCTGAGGCAAACACAAGAAATCATAAAAAATCTACCTAAGACCATGGTATATAACTCTGATGCTGCGCTCAGAATATTACTTACCAATTAGATAAGTGACATAAAGGCTAAATTCTTGTGTTGTATATATGAATTATGTCTTATTCTCCTCCATTTCATGTGCATGATGAGTCACAGGTCCTTTACAAAAGGCAACAACTAAAACAACTCGCTATGTTGTATTCCAATTTTAGAGAAGAGAGCTCTCATCTCAATGGTAGTCTCTCTCTAATCTCTATTCACCTCCAATGAAATAGAACAGGTGGGCATGACGGTGCGTCTTTCTCTATTTAAATAATGTGTGTTTAAATAACATTCAAAATAATAAAAAAAAACTTTAACAAAATGCGGAATGAATCAAAATAATCAATGTATATAGTATTAGATTGTAACAAAAACAAAATTGTACGTACCATCTTTCTTAAAATAATTTTTTTAAAAAATTTATTTAAATAAATAGAATTTTAAGAAAATAATAAAATTTTTGTAATTAAATAAATAAGGAGAAATAATTTTATTAATTAAAATAATATTTTAAGGTAAATAAATTAAATATATGTTCTTAGAAAATAAAAAAAATGTTTTATTTATTTATTTGATAGAAAGTAAAATAAAATTCTTTTTATAAAATAATAAAATAAAAAAATAGAGTAAAGAATAGGGTGAAAGTACCTTAACTATTAGGTCAGTTTTTACATTTTACGATACGTCTCTACGTTTTTTTATCTCTCGCTTTTCTTTTTCCTCTTTTTTTTGCATACACTCAAATCTATGTAAAACTATGATCCCAGATTCGTTAACCTTTGGATCGTTGTGAAATTTGAACATCAGGTTAGAAACTCATTTTCATACATCTCCATAATTGGAATTTATGCAATAATGTCTATGGTAAGAGAAATATTCCTTGTACATAACTTTCTTTTTCCCATACACTTAAACCTGTCTCAATAAAACTATAATCTCAGACTTATTAACCTTTGGATCATCGTAAAATTTGAACACCAGATTCAGAACTCATTCTCGCACTCAATTTAGATTTTATTGCCTACAATTTCTCTTTCAAAACAAACGTGCTCCACCCTTCAAAATTCAACAATTTCCATTGTTCTCTAACATACTCTCCAAGCTCCTTGCATACAAATACTGGTTCTTTGCCAATCTCTTTATAAGACTACTTCATGCACCCCTCACAAAAAATTTTACCCTCTTCGTTCCCACCAAACCTCTCCAAAGTCTCCTTGAAACCCTCCATAGCCCCACTAATCCCCTCCAGCTTAGTCATGACAACATCTTTAGAATACTGACCTGACCTGATACTATATTCAACAATTTTGGGCCTCCTCCATGTGACTCCACCACAAATTGTTCCTGGTGGCCATTCTGTAACTTCAAGTCGACATCATTCCTATTCCCATCCAAATCGCATCTCACCACATTAGAACCCATACTCTACACTACTATGTAACCTTCACCCTCACAAATATTTATACCTTGAGACTTGCTATATATCAAGAGTGCATGTTGAGTTTTGCACCACCTCCTCTGTTGTTCCGTCAGAGTCCAAACTCAAAACAATTACTATAGCAACTTTGACATTGGAGTAAATTTTTGTGTAAAATTTTTATTTAAATTTATGTGATATTGTAGGGCTCTCAAACTTAAGATAAACAATCCATTTAAGTAATCATGCATTATAAATGCTCTAAAGTAGTAAATCAATCAATAAATTTAATAGATACTTTAAACCTATAATATGATAAAAGAAAAAAAAAGGTACACTCTTCTCCTCTTCCATGAAAGCAATTGTGGTGTTAAGTATTGATTCAATTATCCTAAAGCAAGTCTTTCATCTATTTCCCAGCCTACACGATCTAGTTTAGTTTTGTGAAGAAATTGGCTTTGTAATATATAAGGAGAGCAAAGACACCTTGTATTAGATTATTCAATTACTTATATTATTACCTTTTTCGTATACCTATTTATATTTCTAAAAAAAGAGCTTATTTTATTCCTTTTTTTGTATTATTCTTTTATTCCTTTTCACTTTCAAACATTTTGCATTTTGCCACATAGGACAAGAGTGTAAAAAATGTTATGTGAAATGATTATTTTATACATGAAAACACATTATAAACCACATGTCACTTTTAAACCCTTCATTTTCTTTAGGGTGATCAAGTGCTCACCTTAACGCATTATTTTACCAAAAGAAAAAGAAAATTTAATTGTTTAATTTGTTAATGGACTTACGTACTTTATTGAGAGTTTGATAATATATACAAGTCATCCTCTTAAATTATGAATTACGTTTTTTGAGTGTGTGTGTGGAAATCACTAAGATTAGCATTTAACAATGAATAGGTATCTAGTAGAGACGTAATACTCTAGTCTCTCTTTGCATCGTAGACATAAGAACATACCCTTAATTCGTTGTCGAAAACAAGTGAAATATGATGTACATATATACTACATTGAAACCAAAAAACGAAAAGCTAGCAAGTTATTATTGTCAACTTCCAGCCATGATATTCCACAGGGAAAAAAAGGCCAGAAATCTGTCTACTTGTTCGCTGATGATAACATTAATGAATTAGCCACTTCATTCTCTGAAGAACACTCCATCTATTGCTCTGCAAGTCATGATCAGAAACCACACATATCATTTTGAAGATTAATAAATATAAAGAGGGATGTGATTAAAAGAAAAAGAGAATTGACATATATATAAAAGGTGTCTTTGATGGTTGAGAGAGGGAGAAGTAAAGAGAGAAAAGTTAGAGGGATCAATTCCCTCTGGTAACAAAATTAACACTCAAACATATTAACATTTATCGATAAAAAAAATACTAATATATACCATTGTTATAGCTCTGGTCCCTGACTGAGTCTTGGATATTGGGCTGTGCCAGCTGAAGATAT
Source organism: Glycine max (assembly GCF_000004515.6). Classification (NCBI taxonomy): domain Eukaryota; kingdom Viridiplantae; phylum Streptophyta; class Magnoliopsida; order Fabales; family Fabaceae; genus Glycine; species Glycine max. The sequence goes on along the minus strand of NC_038245.2, from coordinate 50,304,481 downwards.
GGGTAAAAGTGTGGAAGCATAGGAGAAGCTAGTTGAAGGATGCTCCCAGCAGGTTGCTCTTCAAAGAATGAGAAGTGATCCATCACATGCATTGGTTTGCTTGCTTCCACTGTATCAGCGGCCTTCTGAAACTCCAACACTGCTTGGTGTTCCTGAATCTTGCCAAATGTATATTAACAAGCATAAGATATATCATGTAGTTTATTGTACAAATAAATTCAAACCATTTGTTCTTACCCAATTGGACAAATTATTGTTTTCCTCTTCCAAGATCCTTTCCTGAATTGTAATTAAGAAGATAGATAGAATAATTATGGATGTTGTTGTATGTCTTTTGGAAATTAATAGGTGATATTTCTGTGTATATATGTACGTGTAAGAATTACCTTCCTTCGCAGATTCTCCATTTGTTGTTGCAAGAGCTCATTCTGCATGGGAAGTCATGCCAACCAATTAGTGATAATTAAGATGGAATCATGAAAAAGTAATTGGATAATTAATTACAATTGTCAAACAATTCTTTATGTTTCAATTGTTTTAACTCTCGGACTTAAGTGCATTTTGCAACAAATAAGTTAAGGTGGGATGAAAAAGTTAACATTCCATAAGTAAAACAGAAAATCAGTAAGACAAACCTTGTTTCTTAATTGAAATACAATTTTTACAAATTTTTTTAAAACAAATGAAACTTCATTAAAAAAATGAGTACCAGAAGTACTCATGAAAGAAGTACATGGCCAATCAACGTCTAAGAAGGTTACAAATAGAAAACATGACACTAATCCACATAGTATTGATCACCTTTTACCCCTACACAACTTGTAATAATTGAGATTTGAGACACTCCACGAGGATTACATGTTCTGACTTTGTTTTCTTTTTTTCTTTCTTTTTCTTTTTAAACATGTCAACTTATACGTGACATATGAAATGCTAAAATTAATATATATTTTTTTTCATTCTAACTGAATTTTATTTTAGGGAAATATAGTGTTTAAAATTAAAAATGACGGGTACACTAAACGAGGCATTTATCCTATATTATTCCTCTAATTAAAATATCACTTGAAGAAGTTAAAAAACTAACAAATAAGAGAAAAGTGTTATTTTGATAAATAAAAAAGAGAGAGAGAGAGAGAAATGTTGTTCTTTTAATGACATGTTTTCTTTTGATTGGAGATAAATGAGAAACTGGACAGAAAAAAATGAGAATAACAGATTTTGATCCATTTGCCCAAAATAATTAATAGATATTAGCATATATATACATCAATTAAATCCGTGAATGCCGTACATTGAGTTTAATAAACATGGTACATGCATTGGATTTGTAACAACAGGGGAACACATAGTAAATAGAAACTATATTTGGTGACAAAAGTTAGTTGCTATTACCAGGAAGCCTATGAGCACAAAACAACAACCAATTTGATATTTTAATGAAATAGTTTATTTGTTTAATTGACATTCATCACATATATTGTTAATTTCCATTAAACATTTTTCTAAAATGTCTTGTTTAGTTACTTTCAAATTTTACACATAATACTACAATCAAGTGCTGAAAATGATATAAAAAAGAAAGTTAAAGAGAACCAATCTTATATAGCAGAGGAAATTAATTAAGAAAATAAATCGATTAATTAGAGCACGTACATGACGGTTTCGAACCCTTGCCACAGAGTTCTCCAATTCTTGTTCAAGCTTAGTCAAATCCTCATATTGCAAACCCCTCGTGTCCTCTCCAAGATAGCGTTGAATTTCCAATTCAAGACGAATAGTTTTCTGCCTCAGCATTGCCATGTTATGGACAAATTCTTCCTGTAAAATATTTAATTGAGCAAGGAACGACATCAATTAATTAGGAACTAATATTCGTAGAGTATAGTATGTGTATCTATCTATATATATATATATATATATATATATATATATAAGTTAAACCCATCCAAGTTAGCTATATAGCTAGAGTACTTCATTAATTAACTTATGAAAATATTAACGAGAATTTAGCACGTAAGCCTCATACTCGGGGATGATCACGTCCACGTTCCGCTATGCAAGTTCCTTTTGATATCTGGTACTGCTCTATGATCTGCTCCATCCTGATCACAAGTCTTTCATGTTAATTATTTAATTTAATACATTAATAAATTCCAAATATATGTAAACTTATTAATTATTATATCTGTAAATTACTTCATATTTTTCGGAAAAGAAAATCGTGTCCATCCGTATATAATTAACATTTTGTTTTTGAGAATATACATATATTAAAAACAACATAAAAGTACCCCTAAGTTTTGGTCTGACATTTTTAATTATTAGTTAATAATATCTAACATGTGAAATTGTGAATGTAAAAGTACTAGTAGTTAATTGTAGAATAATACAGAATCGATGCAGGCAAAAGAGATAACTTTGATTTCATAAACATGAAGAGTACTTAGACCCTTGAAGAGTTTAAATTAAGTACAATATCACAAATATATTGTGGTTGAAAACGAAATCTATAACCCACCACATGCCATACTGAAAAGAAATTAAACATTACGGTTGAACGTACTGATCAGATCTATAATAACTATGTCAGAAGAACTGAACATGAAACTGCCCTCCAAGTCCAAGGCACTCAAGTGGGTCAACCTTTAAGTTTGAGAATGAAATATAGATGATAAAGACCTAAAACCTCCCCTCACATGACACACACACAGAAAACATAAGAAGCAGGCTAAGGAAGAAATCCTTAATACACACCACACCACAACATTAGTATACATTTGAGGAGAGAAATTAAACAAGAAAATGCTAAAAACCTAACAAAGAAAAGGAAGCTAGCCCTTCTGGCATGCATATACAAACCCTAGCTTATTTTACTTCACAAATTGAAACAACAAAGTTTTTTAGAATAAAGAAAAGGGATCTGAGAGAGAGAAAAAATGGAATGAAGGTGTAGTAGGCACTTACCTGAAGGGTTCGGTGCACCATTCCCTCATCTTCCCGGTGCTGGAGAAGATGATAATCCCGATCTTAGCATCACAAAGCACAGAAAGCTCCTTTGTCTTCTTCAAGAGGCCACATCTTCTTTTGGAGAAGGTCACTTGCCTTGTGGTTTTGTTCTCGATCCTCTTTATCTCTATCTTTCCACGTCCCATATCTCACATATACAAACCCTACATCAAAGAAAAATTAATGTTCATAAGAAGTTGTGAGAGATATAAAGGGTGGTGGAAGATAGAAGTGTTGAATATTATTCAACAACTTGGTACCTCGGAAAACTTTCTTTCTTTGTGGAATTAATTAGACCTAGAGCTTGAGAAATATCATCACACTAGCTTGCTATTAATATATACTAAGAAATATGCATGAAGGCAATTTCTGAGAGCCAACAATGAATGTCCGAAACTACCACAATGCCTTTTTGTGTTTGGCATAAAAAATGTAGAGAGGAAGCAAGGGTAGTAATGTAATTTTGTGTTGGTGACAATAATTAAACGCGTAGCTGAGACTGAGACCAATGTGCATGCATAAGGTTCAAGCCAGAGAGAGTGTTTTTCTTTAGTACACGGGCACCGCATGCATGGCATTTCAGTAATATTCTCCAAAATGCAGGGCCTCTAGTGTCATTTCACATGAGTTTGGGCAGAAGGAGTTGTTGCAAACCAAAACCACTAGTCTAAAGTGAAATCAGAACTTTGCCACAAAAGGCAAAAGATGAGAATATTAAGGTTTCCATAAATAGGTCATGACTAAATTAGAAAAGACAAAGAATCACAATTGCTGTGTGCAACTTTCATTGGCACATGTGCTTGATGAGTACAAGTAACTGCGTTTGAAAGTGAAAATAATTTTCACAATGTGTGATTTGTATGTGCATATTTAACTCTGTGATCTGCATTACTCTTTCTATGGTTAATATATGCCGTGCCTTGCTTATCATATTATTATTAGTTACCTCCCTGTATTTGCCACTGATTTAGAGGTTAGAGAAGCATTATTGCAGCACTAGCTATGTATTTATCCAAATATTGTTCAAACCTTTTTCGGCCTTTTTTTAGTTAATTGAAGAACTTCAATTTTCAGCCTTTTCTTTACATTCATTTGTTTTTTTTGTTAAATGTGTGATGACAGCAGACATTTTGATGAGATAACTAATGAGTAAGTTAACTATAGGACAAACTATGTATATCATCAATTGAAACAGACAATTAATTTAACCTTTTTAAAATTAAATTCTCAGTACATAGTCAAGTTAAATAACTTTGATTTAACCTTATTATTGTCAAACAATTAATGATTCGTCATGAATATCAAAGAATTATTATTGTAATGAAATGTTAAGTTACATATAAATGAAAATTTCTCGTTTTTGATTTTTTAATTAGTGTCTTGGGACATACTAGTTAGAAATACCCTTATTTCAATAGTGCAAGTAAACATTGCTATATCATAGGGAACAAGGAGATATTATATTTATTTGAAGGTTCCATTTAAGTTCAACTCAATTAATCTTTCTGTGTCTAGCTTTCCTTTCGTTGATATTCAGATATTTGATTTTAACGCCCCAGTTTAATTTTTTAATATAATTGTTTAAACCCTGTACACGTTTTGAGGTCTTTCTCTCTGGTCTGGTTTAAAGTGTAGCTCGTAACACTTAAGCATATATCTTATGCTAAAGTGTTTGTTTTAAATAAACTTCCTTATAAAAAAAAGTGTCAACATTATTTTCTCAAAAATAAAGGGTGAGTTTCTTCAGACAATAAAGATGAAGCCAGTAAATATAATCACTCATGTATTCACACGTCATGCCATCGGTAACACAGAGAGAAAATTAATGAGTACTAACTTCAGAATGCACAGGCTAGGCATGATCTCCAATGGTTCTCTCTGATCTGTTCATATTTTTTCTTTCGCCCACATGCTACTTTGTTATTTTGTTTTTCAATCCTCAAATTTTCTATCAATTAATTATGTTGGATCAGTCATTCACCATTAGACCAAAATTAATATAGTTAATTAATGTGTAAGTTAACTATACAACTTAAAAAGAAATATAAAAAAATACGACTATATCATTGAAACAGACAATTAATTTAACATTTTCATACTTAAAGATTTAGCAGTCAAATTGAATGGCTTCAGTTTAACTGTATTATTTAAAACAATAAATATATCATAAATGTCAAAATAATTATTGTGATGAGAAAAGATTTGGTGTGGATAAAAAAGGTGAACCTATATATATATATATATATATATATATATATATATATATATATATATATATATGAACTAGAAGATACAAATAAATGTGATAATTTGGTTCATATATATTGATCTCTAGCTCCATATATTACTCTAATGCTAGAAAAAAAAGGCTAAATCATACTTTGATCTTTCTCCGAATTAAAATTAATTACCAATGGTGAATTCAAGGATTAACTCTAGAAGTTCGTTTGAATCTTTCTCATAGTAAGGAGACAATTTCCAATATTTTGGACTTTTATGTTTTCTTTTTTTCTTTTTGCGTAATATTCAGATATATATATATATAACTCACTATGTAATTATGCAGAACTTCTTTCTACTTTTCTCTCATGATCCTCGCATCTGCATACCACCAAGATAGACCAAAAATAACAAAACAGAGACTTTGAAGAGTTAAGTTGTAACTTAGAAAATCAAAATGATCGAATTAAAATATATTTATAAATCAAATTGAATTGATGATACTTTAGATTTAATAGTCATCAAAACAGTCCGCTACATGAAAATAGAATAGCTAGAGATATGCTAGCTCCACTAACATTTCCCAATATTGTACTTGGGAAAATTTACAGACTTGCTGGATGCCTGCTAAGGGATGAAAATGGAAATTTATAACAGCTTTCTCATCTATCACTAATGTGGAGCTTTGGGGATCAAGAAAGGTTTAAGACTTCCTTGGGATCGTGGTTTCAGAAATCTATTTAATTTGTGTAATCAAATTGAAAAGTTGATATCACTCTCATTTTGGAGGATTGCTCTAAGTCCCATCCTTGTGTCTAAGAAACTCGAGTACTTTTTTGTTGATGGTCATACGACTCATCAACTGGGTGCATGCCTATAGAGAGTGGACATTCAGCAAACATAAGTAAAAACATGTTCAGTGCAGAAAATAAAAGCATAACAAATTAAAATACCAGTTTCATCTTTGATATCAACATATGAATAGACATAAGCTACCCACCCACAATTCATCAATATAAACCCCACCAGAAAATAGAACCCATCACAATTAACCAAGACTGCTTTGAGTCAAACACTTTATGCTCGGTAACCTGTTAAGTAGCTTTGTCAAACTGATGTGCCTTCTACTACTATTATTTGGTGTAGGTAAAACTCAAAATAATTTCTACTATAGATAAAATCTCATAAAATTTAAAAAATTAAAACTTACAAATATAAAGTGTACGTAAAATCTCATAAAATAAAAAAATTTATTTAAATATAAATGTTATCTAACATGCATCAAATATTTGATTAAACGATTGAAATTCACTTGAGCTTAGTTTTTTCCCCTCGGTGGCCCTTATAGGTTTGGGCTCTCCCATTTAACACTATTTCTAAACCCCGCAGACTTTGGATTACCCCACGACTAGGACGAAAACGCAGAAGCAAATCTCATTGAATATTTAACTTTTTATCCTCCTTGAGTTGAGTAATATAAATTCATAAGGACCAGCCAAAAAGACAGCAAGTCTGTAAAGGTTTGCAGGTTTTCAGTCTCCTATTTATGTATCTCTTACTCTTCCAATTTTCAGCAAGTCTGGGGCATTCTCTAAAAGAAAATCAAGGTTATTGAAGGGACTTGCTTGATGTTATAGCTTATTATGCTTTCTGCGAATTTCACCAATTTTACCAAGATTTATCTTTTGATATATGGGGTTAAAAGTTTGGGTATGGTTTGGAAAGTGGAAGGAAATTATCATGAAGTGTAAAAATATAACATCATCTCATGGATAAGATCCTAGGCTTAAAGGGGAAATTTTGCCTTTGTTTTGAGTAGATTTAGTGAAGATAAATATATGATTTTCAAAAAATAAATAATTATATAGCTGAGAGGAACATTTCATTATTTGATGTATATATTTGTCTTGAACTGTACTGTTTCCATTTCACTCTGTTCTGAAAAGAATAATAGATTGATCCAGAAAAACTAAGAGCATCACGATGATGTCAAGGTAGATAGGTGATAATATAGTATATAATAAAATACTGGTTTTAATTTGTGCCATCTAACAAAGCTGTAGCCAAGAATTAAAATTGCATATATTGGATTTGAATTAACCTCATTAAGTGACCTAAAACACCATTGTCACTTGATACATAATAACCTTTATATTATAATTCTGGACACAGTAGTCAATAGTCTGCTATAGCAGAGAACCGGAATGGAGTGGCCCTGAACTGCTGTGAGATTCAGATAGTGGAGTGGTACTCAATAGCAGCCATTGTGGCCACAATAGTGGCTTTACGTGTGCTATAGAGGTGCTAGCACGATATAACTTTTGAAAACCATTTTTAACCCTGGAATACTGTTGCTCAGGGTTTTCTTCGTGAGTTATGTTCTTCTTCCTTTAGACTTCCTAGATTGCATTCTGCTAATTTCTATCTAATTTGTGTTTTTTTTCTATTAATTTCACAAATATTTTTATTTTTTATTTTTTTGACTTCATTATTGTGTTCTTATTGCTCCTAGATTGATGGTGATTGTGTGTAAACTGACTTATTATTTATCATAAATTTCTTTAATTTAGGGTGTTTTGTTTTGTTTTGATTATTTGTATGTGTAGTATATAGTGTTTATATTTTGTATTATAACATTTAAAAATTAAATTAATTTAGGTTTTCAGTCTCTTTGCATGTCTTTTTGGCCTCCTTTCCCCTTGTTCTACTAATTTATTGCTCAAAGATTGTGATCTGTCACAAGCTGAGTTTGGGGGGTTTCACTTTCACCTTTACTAGAATTGTATTCCAGGTTCCTGTGTGGTCTTGTTCGTGGGATCTCAACAATTCACATTACATATTGCTGTAAACACTTGCTTGTCAATTATTTGATCATGAGGTACACAGACAACTCAAAATTTGAAAAATAATTTTTCGGCATATATTTACTTTTAGTAAACATATTTTTAGAGTTATTGAGTATAAGTAAGGGATTTCGTGATTACCCATTGTTTGAGCAATTTAAAATAGGTTTCTAAATCATTAAAAATATTTGTTGTTATTTAGATCTTTCAACCACTACCTCACTAGCTTCTATTGAAGTGGTTGAAATTGAAAGTGATTTAATCTCAGATCTTTTCCACAGTTGCGAGCTTCATGTTCTAAATTATTTTTATGATAATAACTTGTTATTTTTCTAGTTTTATTAAATTTTTTATTCAATTAAATTTAGGGAAACATGTCTTTAGTACTTATTTTAATCGTTCTTGAATTTTTTAATTTACAAAATTTATTTAATTGAGTTTGGTAATATCTGTGAATTGAAAATGAGGGAAGTATTTGAATAATATGACATCGAAAATTCTATTTTTGAAAGTTTTTTTTTTTTGTATGAATTAAACTTTGAATTTATATTTTTATTAGAATTCCTTATCTATCAGTGAAGGTGTGGATTTAATTGCTCCTAATTATATTATTACAGGAAAAAAGAGCTGTGTTTAGATGGAACCACAACCACTAGAACGAGGACTATCAAGTATCAATGAAATAAGGCTACTCTCAATGAAATGATATGGTATAATTGACAATTGTCATATTCTAAATCTACTTTATAATTTATTCTTTAAAATTTTTAATTAGTAAAATATTATTTTATATATTACAATATATTGTAAATTTAAATAGGTTATCGAAATGTAGCATCTATGTATACCCTAACGTACCAAACTTGAATAAAAGTAAAACCCAGGCTGGAATATAAAAATTGATCACTAAGGATAGAGGGATACAAAATATATATATGTGTGTGTAAATAAAACAAAAAGGCATGACAAACTCATTACATACCCGTGTTGTAGCTTGGCAAACCTTTATCAAATCATTGTTCATATCCAGCACACCTTGTTCTAATATATTCTCAGGGTCTTCCAAGGAGCTTATAATGGCGTTAGCATATGGGTGCATTAATTCAAAGTAATCAAAATACAACAAAAATTGAAGTGGAAAAAATAACTCCATGTTAATTAAAAATCTCAATTATATGCATACCATGATGCTACCTTGATAACTCAAGCAAATTTGAATAAAAGAATGCTTCATATCCATTCTTCAAATCCAACGGTTAAATGAAAAGTGCTAAGCAAGATTCTGCAATTATACATAATACAATCCTTCATGTTCATACCAGTAAGAGATCAATCTGTCAACCTAAAAAAATAAATGACAAACAAGGATAAACCAAAAACCAAAGGATGCACATCGACAAAAGGATCTATATATTAATGTTGAATGCACACTGGGGTGCAAAACCCTTACAATCAATTTCTACTTGAACCATTTTGGACACCAATCTCATTCAGCCAATTTAGAGCCTACAAAAGAGCCTGTAGAATCCAGACTGCCATGACTCCATAAAGTCAGTCAAATAATTGACTGGCAAATATAAGCCATTTCCCAAAATATACTGTTAACAGTGTACGTACTTTCCCCTCATCGCTGATATCTTAGAACTGGTTTTGATAGTTGTGGTTCATATATCTTGTATTTAATATTTTTTATACTACAAAAGGAAGGAAAGAAAAGGCAGAAAAATTGAAGATTGATTCACCAAGGTTCCACTTTACTGATTTACTTGGCAACTAATTAATTAGAGAACTAGAGAAATCGTGTAGCTCAATGTGCAAGGATCCCCATCAAAAAACACTTTATTCACCTCCACTTACAAATCATCAATGGATTTCAAAGCCCAACCCAGTTTGTAATATATAAGTTGTCAAGTCCAATAGCCTTCTTGAGCAAAAGAAAAATAAACATGATTAAAAATATTCATAATATTATAATAATAAAATAATTTTATGGAATAGAATTTTTTTTATTTAAAAAAAGATGTTTTTCTCGTGCCGTGCGGTACGAACTACAAACATACCAATTAAAAATAGACTTGGTAATTGGTATCTTTGTAGTTAATTAGTATAATTTATCATCTCACTTAAAATTTACAATATTATTATTACATCTATATCTCAATTTTAAGACGGATACCTAAAATAAAACAAATAAAACATTAGCATTTAGCAGTTTAGCACTAACTAATATTCAATTAAAAATTAAAAGCCGAACGAGCATAGTGGAGATCTTCTTCTTCCTCCAAATCGCGTTTTAGGGTTTTTCATACGCAGCAATCCGAACCCGCTCTCTACTGCTTCTACGTCGTTTTGCCGATTCCGGCGTGATTTTATCACCTTAAGTGCGTTTTGAGATTCCAAAATGGAGGAGGGAAGTTCCGATTGCATCGACAACGAGAGGGATCTCATCCGCAACATCTGCATCCTAGCGCACGTGGACCACGGGAAGACCACCCTCGCCGACCACCTCATCGCCGCCGCGGGCGGCGGCGTCGTCCACCCGAAGCTCGCCGGCCGCGTCCGCTTCATGGACTACCTGGACGAGGAGCAGCGCCGCGCCATCACGATGAAGAGCTCCTCCATCCTCCTCCGCTACGCCGGCCGCTACGCGGTGAACCTCATCGACTCCCCCGGCCACATCGACTTCTGCAGCGAGGTCTCCACCGCCGCCCGACTCAGCGACGGCGCCCTCCTCCTCGTTGACGCCGTCGAAGGCGTCCACATCCAGACCCACGCCGTCCTCCGCCAGTGCTGGATCGAGCGCCTCACCCCCTGCCTCGTCCTCAACAAACTCGACCGCTTAATCACCGAGCTCAAACTTACCCCCTCCGAGGCCTACACGCGCCTCTTACGAATCGTTCACGAGGTCAACGGAATAGTCAGCGCTTATAAATCCGAAAAGTATCTCACCGACGTGGATTCCCTCCTCGCCGGCACCGGCACCGGCACCACCACCGGCGAGACCCTCGAGGACTACGACGATAACGAGGATGTTTTTCAGCCGCAGAAAGGGAATGTTATATTCGCATGCGCTTTAGATGGTTGGGGATTTGGGATTCGTGAGTTTGCGGAGATTTATGCTTCTAAGCTTGGGGCGAGTGTGAATGCCTTGCTGAGGGCGTTGTGGGGACAGAGGTATTATAACCCTAAGACGAAGATGATTGTTGGGAAGAAAGGGGTTGGGGGGAATAAGAAGCCTATGTTTGTTCAGTTTGTGTTGGAGCCCTTGTGGCAGGTGTATCAGGGGGCCTTGGAAGGGGATAAGGGGCTGGTGGAGAAGGTTATTAGGACGTTTAGTTTGTCGGTGCCGCAGCGGGAGCTGCAGAACAAGGATGTCAAGGTTGTGCTGCAGGCGGTTATGAGCCGCTGGCTTCCGCTTTCGGAGGCGGTTTTGTCGATGGTGGTTAGGTGTTTGCCGGACCCGGTGACGGCGCAGGCATTTAGGATATCCAGGTTGATTCCGAAGAGGGAGGTTGTTGGGGATGTGGAGGAGGCGGAGTTGGTGAGGAAGTCTGTGGAGGAGTGTGATTGTAGGGACGAGGCTCCTTGTGTGGCTTTTGTGTCGAAGATGTTTGCTGCTCCGGTTAAGATGCTGCCTGGACACAGGGTGGAGGTTGGCAATGGTTATGGTGATGAAGGAGAGAGTGAGTCCGATGAGTGTTTTTTGGCGTTTGCTAGGATTTTTAGTGGGGTTTTGCATGCTGGGCAAAGAATTTTTGTGCTTTCTGCATTGTATGATCCGGTGAAAGGGGAGTCGATGCTGAAGCATATACAGGAGGCTGAGTTGAAATCCCTGTATTTGATGATGGGGCAAGGGTTGAAAGTAGTGACATCTGCCAGGGCAGGGAATATTGTTGCCATTGCAGGCCTTGGGCAGCATATATTGAAGAGTGCTACTCTTTCTTCTACTAAGAACTGTTGGCCTTTTTCGAGTATGGCATTCCAAGTTGCTCCAACTTTGAGAGTTGCAATTGAGCCGTCTGATCCTGCTGATGTGGGTGCATTGCTCAAAGGCTTGAGGCTTTTGAATCGAGCAGATCCGTTTGTTGAGGTCACCGTGTCTGGAAGGGGAGAGCATGTTCTTGCTGCTGCTGGGGAAGTTCATCTTGAGAGATGCATAAAGGATTTAAAGGAGAGGTTTGCCAAGGTAAGCTTGGAGGTCTCTCCGCCTCTCGTGTCCTACAAAGAAACCATTGAGGGAGACGCATTGAACGTGATGGAAAATTTGAAAGTTCTTAGCAGGAGATCATCAGATTATGTTGAAAAAACAACACCCAATGGAAGATGTGTTGTTCGGGTGCAGGTGATGAAACTTCTACCTTCTTTGACGAAGGTGCTCAATGAAAGCTCTGATTTACTTGGAGATATTATTGGAGTAAAGTCGAGGCAGAGACCGAGTATTCTTGAAAACGATAACCCAGTTGAGGTGCTAAAAAAACGCATATTGGATGCAGTGGGGGGTGATATTTTGAGCAGGAATGAAAATGACAAGGACCATGCTGAGAAATGTAAATTGAAGTGGCTAAAGATTTTGAGGAGGATATGGGCACTTGGACCAAGGCAAATTGGTCCGAACCTTCTCTTTACTCCTGATATTAAAGCACAAAGCACCGATAGCTCTGTCTTAATACGTGGTTCTCCTGGCATATCAGAAAGGTTTGGCTTTGTGGCCGATTCTAGTATCAATGACTCAGTTACTGAGACGTCTTCAAATGCAAACTCGGCTTTATACATGGATGCCGAGCACCTTGAGAGTAGTGTTATATCTGGTTTCCAATTGGCCACTTCAGCTGGACCCTTGTGTGATGAACCTATGTGGGGTTTGGCATTTGTCGTTGAGGCACGGTTATCTCCATTTCCAGGACAGCATGATGAATCTGAAACGCACCAACAATCAGAGCAGTACGGCATCTTTGCAGGGCAGGTAATTGCAACTGTCAAAGATGCTTGTAGAGCAGCTGTGGTTCAGAATAAACCACGGCTGGTGGAAGCAATGTATTTTTGTGAATTGAATACACCTACTGAATATTTGGGTCCCATGTATGCTGTACTTTCCCGAAGACGGGCCCGAGTATTGAAGGAAGAGATGCAAGAAGGTTCCCCTTTCTTCACTGTGCATGCGTATCTTCCTGTTTCTGAGAGCTTTGGTTTTGCGGATGAGTTAAGAAGGTGGACTTCTGGCGCCGCAAGTGCACTTCTTGTCCTTAGCCACTGGGAAGCACTTCCTGAGGATCCTTTCTTTGTACCTAAAACGGAAGAGGAAATTGAAGAGTTTGGAGATGGTTCTAGTGTTCTTCCAAATACGGCAAGAAAATTGATTAATGCAGTCAGACGGTGTAAGGGCCTTCCTGTGGAGGAAAAGGTAGTGCAGCATGGAACCAAGCAGAGGACACTGGCTCGTAAAGTCTGATACTTTTCATTCCTTAGCTGTGAAGAGAACATGTAGTTGTTGAATGTGTTTGTAGCTCATACTTCATGTACTGTACCATTAGGAACAATTTTTCAGCATGAGTTTATTTTTATATAGCTTCACCAAAGTTTTGTCACATACAAATACAATCCAATTCATGATGATTTTATATTTTGAGTAATCTATATTGTCTCATTTCAATCTGTGTATGATTTCATGTTTCTTATATGTTTTGGAAGATGAAACTTTTTCTTTGTAACTGTAACTATACTAACCATGCATCTGCTTCAATCTGTTTTGCTCTCTTCTGACAATCTGTTTCAAAGCCTTTGAAGGCTGGCACTATTTGACCACTATACATTCTTCTTCAGCTTCATCACAATTATAAAATTAATTCTGATTTCTTTCTTGAATTTCCATGGTTCGCTTGTATTAAATGTCAAAACTATATTGTCATAGCTTTATGAGGTCCAGGTATTTATTAAAATGATTTAGAGGATAAAATAACAGGCAATGCAGAATGTTGTGATACTTGGAATTAAAATATGTTAATTTTGTCAAGCTTTTGTATTAGTGTTTCAATTTCCCTGAAAAATTGATTTCAGAATCCCTGACAATTCATACGCTTTCAGCAGTCAAGATGCTTTTTGATAGTGTTAAACAACTCCTGTGGATTAGAGAGCACAGAAAGTGCAAAATCAATATAGGCTTCTAGCCTATGTATCAAGAACTAAGACATCTAACCTAGCTTGTTATTCTTCTGTTTAATTTTATTTTCTTGGTAGCCCTCTAGTCTATGCCTATCACTTGCTGATGCTGGGCATTCTATGCACCTATATGTTTCATTGGTATGAATTTGGTCTAACAGTTGCTTCTGCTTGGTCAGTGGCTTTTTTTTGCTTTCGATACTGTTCTCTTTTTTATATAGTTTAGAAGAGAGTCCAATATCTGGGGACTGGGAAAGATAGGCTAAGTTAAGGCAAAGGGCCACTGGGATTTGAACACCTGGGATCAAGTTACCTCAGTTGTTCGTTTTTAAAACAATGATTTGTTCGAACAATTTCCCTCTGAGATTTATTGGAATGGCAACTTTCAATTGAGTGATATCACAAACTAGAATTAGATTGACTCTGGGATTACATACATTAAATTAAGTGTTTGTGTGACTATTGGATTGAAACTGAACTAGTACATTTTGGTAAGAACATGTTTTTCAGTGCTGAATTACAAATGCGGTTTCCATTATAGATGATATGATGTTATGAATTGCTGATTCAATGTTGATGTTGTAGGAGTCTGGTTCATATTGTTTACAAACGGTTGTGCATTGGTTGCCAATATTTTGTGCATCTCTTTAGCATGCAGTGGGTAATTATTGTGTTGAATTGTATTTAAGTATGTTACTTGGTGTGTTCTTAGTTGTTTCAGTGTGCTCGTTTCTATTAGCATGATTTGGTTTGCTCAGTTTGCCTTTTGGTGATGATTAATAGTGTAGGAAGGTTTTTTTTTCTCGGGTTTTGGATTTTGTTTACTGAATTGGGTTTGCTACTTGCTAGTAAGGGTTTCAAATTAGGAGTGTGCTCTTGTATGGTTTCAAATTAGAAATATTGGATATGTAATTTAAGATTTTTGAAGTTAACAACTGCTGGTAACGTTAACCTCAATGCTGGTCATATCTTCGAAGTTCCTGGTACTTAATACATGAGTTAGTTGTGGTGATGTAATCATCACTTAATTGAGGAGACAAAATATACCACTTCATTAAATTAAACTTCTAAGAATGAACAGCGATTATATATGCTAAGAAAGAGTTAAAAAAGAAGTCAACAAGTCACTACTACAATGACAATATGTTTGAGAACAAAGACTTTCAACATATTGTTCATTCCCTTAACAAATTCCAGAAATAATACTATATAAAAAGAATGAAAAGGTTAAACTACTTTTAAATAATGTATATTTCAACAGATGAATCAGGAGAAATCTGTCTCAATTTGATAAGTGGCTATCCTGTGAATTGAGAAAAGAAGGTTAATATCTTATTTTATTTTTTCAGACTCAATTGTTAGAAGTTGCCCAAGGAAGTTACTGCTGCAACTAAATCAATTTTGATTTGCGTTTTCTCAAGTTATAAATGATTCCTGGCCTTTCGGCACCCCTCACGGATGGAAGCCCATTGTTTCTCCAATGCTTCGTTGTTGACTTATTCCTTTCATCACTGTGCTTGGTGCTGTCAGCCACTTTTGTTTTCGGTTTAGATGCAACCCCTAGAAAACTAGTACCTCTTACACTTTTTTCTCTCTGCCAAGGATTATTCTGCTTTCAGTTTTCATTTAAAAAATGGAAAAAAAAAAAAATAGAAACCTTTAAATAAGCAACCTGAAGATAAAGTAAAATAATGCCATATATGCTTAAGATTTATAACTGTCATTGCCAAACCATCAAAATGCCTTAACCTATTTATGTTTAACATTTCACTTACCTCAGGAACTTTGATGCAATCATTTATGTTACAGGAGAATATACTTGATAGAGAGAATTTGTCAACACATTCTTTTCCCTGTTGAAAACTTTTTGCAGCTTCTTCCAGTGCGAAAATGTCATTCCTTTTGAAAATAGTATAATCTCTCCCACATAAACAAGTCTGTGGTGCAATGTCTGCATGGTGTAATAAGCAGAGCCAAAAAGCATATGTCAATAAATCCCAAGTCATCTTGTTGCTAACAAATTAGACATTAACAAGTCGCAAATCATCATGAAGTCTACATCTACATATTAACAGAAAGCATGTTCACCTATCAATAACTGAAGCAATTGAAATAACAATTCTCAAAATGAATATATTAATCATGTGTTACCGTGGAAAAGACAAATTGGATGAGAAAAGCAGTACTTGCACAACAAATAAGCTACATAACAATCCCTGTAGCAAAGGCTGCATATCTGAGAACCTGTTGTATTTGAAGAACTATGCAACTTTCTTGAACTGTTCAGTCGCAAGAGGGAGGTCTTATAAGATTGCATAAGATGCATGAAAGGCAGCATAATAGCTTGATAAGATGTTGTGTCTTCAGGTTTGTTCTTGGAACTTCTGACTCTTGAGGACTTGAAAACCAACATTGCCTCTTTACAAAGAAGTTCCTCATATGGAATTAAAGGCATCATTTTGAGATGTGTATAACGCCTGCTAGCTGCAGCCCCAAGTGGAAACCAATCTCCATTTGCAAAGTTTACTGCTTCTCCACAGTTAAAACCTAGGATCAGCAAAAAGAATCAAATAATTGATAGAATTTAATTAGAATGTATTGACAGAAAAAAAGATTTTTACACTATTATCCTATTATAAATTGTTGACTTCTATTATAATTACTTTAAAAGTTATACTTAACATGACTTTTGATGGGTTAACAATATAAAAATCCTTAGCCAAACCCTGCCTGAAAATTAAACTCTAATCCATATCTAAAACTAGAATTTGTATCATTGTATATAGTAGTCCATTTCTAGACAAATTTGCACTGACACCTACAAATAGAATGATAGTTTACCATGGCTAAATCCAGCATGATATGCTCTAGGAAAGGTGATGATAAACTCTCCTGGCTTTTGTACAGCCTTGTAAACTGCCACATCATGTTGTAACATGACATTTGGTGGGAACATGGTTGTTTTTTGTGCTAGAAACTTGAAAGCTCCATCCTCTCCATGTTTTGTTATGATCTTATTGCAATACACATGTTGTAAGACCGTCTTTTCAAATTGTGATGCTGCATAGCCAGGCACGCCATACCAAGTTTTATTTGCACCTGAGTGATGATAATTTATGCTGCGAACAAGACAAATATATATCAAAAGTTAAGTTGGAGTTAAACAATGATCAATGGCTAAGGAAGTGGAAAAGCAGACTGTTCTTAGATATACCTGTACAAATAATGATCTTCAACATGCCACGCAAACATACTGAACAGCATCCCAATGTAAAGCATAGGATCAGTTATTCCCTAAAATTTTGCATAGGAATTAGAAAGTAGAAATTGTTAACTTCTGAATTCATCTTAGGTTTCAAAAATTGCTTGCTTACGGGAATTTCCCTGTCAACTAAACGTATCAGGGATTGTGGAAGCTGTGAAAAATTCTGAAATCAAATGCAAAACATTAATAAAACAATAAATACATGCATAAAAAGTAATGCTGCTGCAAATAACAATCAATACATTAACTTCTAATAGCAGACTCTACTTCTTTAGAAGCAATGTATGACAACCAAAAATCAGTTGCAGGAGTGCCAATGCTAAAAGAGAACACTAAGAAGAAATGAAGTCAGCATAAAATCTGAAAAAACAACCTTCAAATTCCATTTGCTTGTTCCAAGCCTGTCATTAGGATCACATGAAAAGGCACTACCTTCGACATTGACTCCGTACTCAACTGTTCCTTTTTCTCCTTGAGCCATCTCATGCCAGAATTCCTTTTCCACATAAGAAGAGGGAAGGTCTCTAGAACTGTGAAATCTACTAAAAAAGGCCTTGTTTGCAAGAACCTCAAAATCATGATATGTATATTTTCTGGTTGAAACAATAACAACCAAGAATTATTTTATGTTACATAAGTTAAGCAGCGCAAAAGATTAAAAACATGATATTGTTTTACCTGCCTCTCATAGAAAAGGTTATTATATCCTTTTCATTCCATTTAGAAAGACGAAGAGGCTGTACATTTGTTTCAAACTTGAAATTTTTTTTCTCTTTCATTAAGACAAAAGCAGCTGGGTTAGAGGCTGCAATTGGAGAAACAATTTTGCATATACCTGAAATATGAGGATCAAACTATAAGCATACATATAAAAAAAATACATAAAAATGCAGTAAATGTTAGATCGTAGATAATTCTGTCCTGTTTGAATAAAATATTCTGGTTTAAAATAAATCTTTTTAATTTGTGACTAGGACACTTTTAGAAAGAAGGCCTAAGGAAAGTACATGAAGAATTGCAAGAGTCACTAAGTAGCATCCCTAGTATGCTTAGGAGGACAAACAAAATGGATGTAAGAAGATCAAATTTAGGGGTAAATAAGTTTAATTTTGAGAGGAGATAGGGGGTTTTCCTTTCAATTTTGAAGGAAACTCAGACATGCATGAGAGCTTCAATTCTTTATCCATCTAATTTCCCTCATTTTCCCCCTCCTTCACTTCTAAAAGAATCCTGGCATTTGTATTTGCAAGATAAAAGTGATCATACTGATCAGCATCTGAATAATCAAGTCATTATAGCAATTGGACATTATATGGCAAAAAATGCCAACTTATTTACAAACCATACTAATATTCTGCATCAATTTCTTATACAAAGGGAATTCTTGGTGTAAACTGTTTAATGACAGATGAAGCCCTTACCTCATCAACACACTGATGAACTACATGTAATTAAAAGAAGAAAAAAATCCTTAACCAGTTATCAAATACCATATTTAGAAGCCTCATGAGCAATCTTCTGCAGATAAACTAAAGGATGCTCAAACTCATGCTCTGATGGGTGGTATGTTGGACACTCTGGAATCATATTTGTCCATTCTAGATCCGATAAATCAAATTTGCACAGTTTGTGTGAGCCATGTCTCGCTGTCCGTTGAGTAATTGGACTTTTACCGGTCATTGTTGTTCTTCTTCTTCCACATCTGGAAACTTTTGGTGCACCAATTTTATTTGATCTTTTTTATATATCAAGCATCACTAGCATCTAATTCATCTTCAGAGACACCAACTTCCACCCTTTCCTCCAACCTAAAATATATTTAATAGTTATTAGGCATTAATTAGTATACAAACTTACCAGATTGCAACAATGAAACTAGCATAACAAATTTGGAGAAATTAAATAGATGAGTGTATATGCACGTGATAAAAAGCATCATTATAGTTTTTATTGTCACTCAGATTGTTGAGAAAATATCATGTATAGACTTACTTTGTTTTGCATAGAAAGATTTCTTGCAATTAGCTACAAATAGTGAAACAAGAGTACCCTTGATCAATTTGCTAAAATTTGAAACATTTTAATTACTTTCCAAATAATTCCTGAATAATGATGGCATAAAATAAAATCTTGTTGCTTCAAAATGGCCATGAACGCAGGTAAAAGCTCATTAAATTTACTAATACTCCTTTACTACTTAATTTAGACACCCTTTCCCCTCAAAAGGAAACTTAGTAATTTGTTGGGGTATCAAATATGACAATAGGAAATCAAAATAATCTTTACAGAAATCTGGCATTCAAAACAGGCTTTACTGTTTGATGCTTGCCTTAGGTTCCTATGATACTCAGAAGAATTGATGAGGAATTACTAGGAACTAGGAAGACTGTTGTTTCTTGGAGAGAG
Source organism: Glycine max (assembly GCF_000004515.6). Classification (NCBI taxonomy): domain Eukaryota; kingdom Viridiplantae; phylum Streptophyta; class Magnoliopsida; order Fabales; family Fabaceae; genus Glycine; species Glycine max. Next base: position 50,284,582 of record NC_038245.2, on the reverse strand, counting down.
ACAAATAAAGAGATAGAACTATCGCGACTAAATAGAATAAAATTCTCTATTAATGTTTTCTCAAGGGACAAACTGAATGTAAATCAATGTTCTTACAGATAAAAAAAATTTGTTCGAATTCCTTTATAAATCATAAGTTGTGTATATTTTTGTAAATACCCTGTATATACAGCCAAAGTCATGACAATAAGCCTTAGTGCTTTGAATTTGAATATTAAAGCATCTTCATCAAGATGTTAGTGAATGAAACTAATAGTAAGCAAAACATCAAAATAACAGTTGCAACCGTGCTTAAATATTTTCAATTTCAAATATTGTTTTATATGTAACGTGTCACTACCCAACTTTACGAGAGGCAAACATGCAATATATTCTAGATTTCTAATGCACAGAACAGGCGGAAAGTGATGCATTAACTTTTATTCATGAAGATCTCCAAAACACCCCAAAAAAGAGGTGAAAAAAAACTATGAAAGTGTGATTTCCTGAATCTGCCTCTGAAATTAATTACCATTGGAATATAAAGCATAACAGTTAATTAAGTACAGAGATGGATACATTAGCATATGGCATGCCAAGTGGTTATGATGACATCATCATCTTCCCATTAACCAAAGAAGGATATTTAACAGGGAATAAATACACAGTATCATAGTGTAAACACTAAATAGACAATTAAGATTGCAACTATTGTAACACATGAATGTAAAGATAACACTCTCATCTTTGCATGATGCACGCATGGCATGCCAGAGACTCTTCTCTTTTCCTTTTCCTGTTCATATATATATTTTTTTACCTTTTACTTGCATGCTACACAACCCAAAAAGGTTGAATGAAAATTGTGTGCTGTTGGAATTTGTGTGAATCCAAGAATTGAGTATGTTATGTATACGTTTGATGGCGGACAAACGTTAATTAATTGGTTGTGAAGGGACAGTTGATGAAACTGAAACAACATATTTTGAATCCAAACCGGGTTGTAACTGCCAGGAACGAAATTCGTTATTTATGTCCTTCCTTGTGGTGCCTTTTTTTGGGTATCAAATATGCATCCAATATTTATATATATACTTGCAAAACTTTCTTTGATGTTTCCCTTTTTGAACGAAGACACATTACATTTTAAAATATGATATTTGTGAACAAATATATAATTAGGATGTTTTTTTATTCTTGAAACTATAAATCACTGTTAAATGTTTTAACAACCAACAGGGTGTAAAAAGACCAACAGTGGTACCTTAGTTGTTTAATTAAGTTAATAATACATTGGAAAAGACTTGGATAGGAAGCAAACCTCACTCCGATAACTTGTCTGACTCAAAAGAAAATATAGTCTCATACTAATGGTTTGAGATATCTTTGGTTAAACAGAAAGTTATTGATCAGATTTGTCATTAAAAGTACGTAAAGGTTTCTTTTTATCAATAAAACTATAAAGTCCGTATTCTTGAAAGTAACTTCCGTCATTCACGTTCGTCCTCGGTGGATGGCAATTAAGTAACTTTGAAGTTGATGGACCAATAACAATTGCAAATTTAAAATGCTTAGCTATAAGGACTAAATTGTATTTAAAATGATAATACACATGAACTAAATTGCATTTTAATGGTATCATGTAATGTATCTGAAACTAACAAATTATGTGAATGACGGAAGTTATTTTGCGATTTTTTTTTAATTTCTTTCAATTCATGAACTAACTAGAAATTGGCATATAGTTTCAAAGATTAATTTGACAATTTAAAATAAAAAAGGCACTAAAAATATGAAAAATATCACAAGAAGAAAAAAAAGTTGCAGTACTTTTTTTTATAACAAAATTATTAAAAAAAGTTTTAGTCAATTTACCTTAATCGGAATAAGAAGAACCAACAGTGAATTCGTGAAGGATTCTATATTTTAAAGATCCGCTAAATCTGTCAATATCCAAGTCAACAAGACAAGTTAGAATGATTAAATGTTACCAATAATTTTAACCCGTCCAAGCCATGAGATCATTCTACCAGGTATTTTTTTTTAATAAAAACTTCAAAATTAGGCTTACCAAACTATTATTTATATAAAAACTTGAAATCACGAAATCAATATTAGGCTTATAAGATTCTCAAAATGAGTAGTACAAATTTTTTGCCCGCATTTAATAGTAAAAATCAATTGTAGTATTTTTTTTTTTTTTGAGTAATTAGAGAAGAGAAACATTTTGTGCCTCTCTATATATTTTAAACAAAAATAAAATAAATAAAAAAGAAGAAAAAAGGTTTAGAAGTTAAAAAAAAAAGTAACTAACTAAAAAGTAATAGGACAATTGTTAAAAAAAATATAAATTGATGAGAGCAAAATTGTCTAAAAAAATATGTACATCAAATGAATAATTTCTATTATTAATAGTTATAGATATATAATTTAGATGTATAATATTCTTAACTATAAAACAAAATATATCATTTTATTAAATGAAATCAAATAGTTGTTTTTTAAAATTGAATACTATAAGTAACTAACTTGTGGCTTGCGTGATGACGTTGTGAAAATAAAAAATTGTTCTTGTTTGTCCATTTAGCCATGAAGAAGTTGTCTTTCTCCATCCCCACCGCAAAACCCCAATCGGTGGACACTTCCACCACCCGAAAGGACGACGACAGCGACGGAACCAAACAGTACATCACCGAATTCGACCCTTCCAAACCCGCAAACCCCAAAATCACAATCCCCCCAATCCAAAACCAGTGGAACCCCCAACAAGACAACGAACACAGCACCACGCGGTGGCGCCGCACTCCGGAGGAGACCGAGCTGCTGCGTAAGCTGAAACTGGAGGAAGATCTGCAGAGGTTGCCGGAGGACCAGGGGTTGGAGGAGTTCAAGGATGTCCCCGTCGAGGTTTTCGGCGAGGCGTTGCTCGCTGGGTATGGCTGGACGGAAGGGATGGGGATTGGGAAGAAGGCCAAAGAGGACGTGAAGGTGGTACAGGTCAAGGGGAGAACCTCAAGGGAAGGATTAGGGTTCGTTGCCAATGCTTCTGGCAACAATTTGAATCACTGCGACCATCATTTATGTAATTTGCAGTTCTAGTATTCACACCTTAGTGGTGGGTTCTCTAGTAATAGAGATATGCCGTACAGAATCAAGGGTCTATTGGTTACAATAGTATTATTCTCTCTTTCTCTAATCATAGCTCTCCAAGTTCTCTTTTCTTTGGGTCAATCCCTATGGAAGCTTGATTCCTAAGATCTAGTACGTTGAATCCATGCTCTGATTCTGTTTCTTTTAATTTAATATTTGTTGTTTCCAAATGCTGTCTCCATCGGCATTATGAATTGGTGATTCTATGTTGATGTTGTGGGTGTGTGGTTCGTATTGTTTACAGAAGGCTGTGCGTTGCCAGTAGTGTATGAGGATCGTTATTGTTATGGTGGCAATGTTTTATACATGTCTTTGGCATGCAGTGGGTAAATAAAGTGTTGGGTTGTGATGATAACTGATAGTTTCAGATTGTTTTTCTTGTGCTTTCAAATTTGAACTATGAAATGGAGAAGAACACATAATGGATTTTGTTGCTAGGAGTTGAGCAAACCCCATTAATCATCTTTGATTCCATCATTTTCTTAAAACAAGTAACTTGGTTAAGCTATGTAAGGGATTGGTAGTTTAGCTATGGTACTTGGGCTCTTCTTGTAAGGAATTAGAAAATGAGCATTTTTATGAGTCGGTAATAACAAAGAAATGACAAACAAATATTGATAATTAACTTGTGTATGTATGAGAGAGTGGTTTAATTATCATCGTTTCTTGTAAGTCCTTTCCGCAATCTAGATTCTTGAGAATCAAAAACCCTTTTTATTAGTTTTATTTCCATGTTTTCATCTTTATCTTGGTTTTAATCTTTGATATTTCAAGTTTGCTTTATATTTTGTTTAGTTAGTAAAAAGTGTGTAAATTGTCAAAGATAGAACCAGTCTCTTGGGAAAACGATACTTAAATTTTTTATTTTATATTACTTGTACGATTTGGTACACTTGTCAAAGATGTAACAAATATTTGTAAACAAATATATAATTAGAGTGTTTCTTTTATTCTTAAAACAACAAATCATTGCTAAATGTTTTAACAATTAACTGGGTGTAAAAGACCAACCAACGGTGGCACTTTAGTTGTTTATTTTAGTTAATCATGCAATGGAGAAGACTTTGATCGAAAGCAAAACCAACTTCAATAATTTCTCTGTTCTCAAAAGAAAGTAGTCTCGGATTATCAATTGTAATGGAGAAGTTAGTTTTGCGCGAATCAGCGACTCCACTTCTTCTCTCCGAGTCTGTCTCAATCAAATGAAGCTGCTCCCTTTCTTTAGCAATATCACCTAATCTCTCACTTATACTTTTGATTCTCTCAGCAATTTTGTAACGGAAAACAACATGCTAGGGTTGCAAAGAGGATAAGCAAGAGCATTGTACCTTGTATGATTCTCCTTGTTGCTCCAACCTCAATTCTTAATAGGCATATTCGTCCATGATGTCCTCCAGCTCGTATGCAGTATCTTTTAGCTTTCCCAGCCAATTCTTTTGAGGTAAATGTGTGTTTTGTGCTTTGTCGGGGCATTTATTTCTGAAATTCTGTTGGAGTTTATCCATGTCATTTGAAAATAAGAATATATGGGTGGAGTTGCAGGTCCATTTGATATGATCAAAGACATTTCTGGAGGAATATCCTGTAAACCTGTTGAACAAATCAAAATTCTCCTTCCTTTTCCCTTCAGTCTAATTTTTTACACGTTGAACTGCAGGGAGGTCAGAGTGGAAGAACCACAGGGCACACCACAACCAATCCTGTATGGTGCCTCGAGGCATCAGTCCTGAATGATAATTGTTTTAGAAAAATTTCTCTCAAATCTGAGTTGAGAAACCAATGACAACATGCTTTTTGTTTGTTGCATTAAGCTTCCTTTTTTGTTTGTTGGTGACTTTCAGCATGCTTTTGCATTTCTGATATCTATGATTATTGGTTAATGAATCTTTGTTATTTTCTAAAATTTTCTTTTTTTTTCTTTTTGATATATAGAAGGGTTTCTCTAAATGTGGTTCATGTGAAAAGCTTCAATTTTTTCCCTTTATTTCTCTATGAAGCAAAAAGTAGTAAATATTTCATATATGGGATAGTTAAATTAAACTGAATTTAGACTTCATGTTTGCTGACTTTTTTTAATTTAATATTTTAATAAAGTGTTTTTGTTCAGATTTTGGATGAGGTTGAGGTTGCAACGACTTTGGATTTATCTCATAGCTTATCCAGATACAAGTTGAAGTTTAGTGCAGAGAAAGTGTATTCTTTTGTTGACTTTAAGGTTATATAAGGAGTTGATGTTATCGTTGTAATTGTTGTATGGTATTTTTATATATTTGTTATACATGAAGAAAGTTCAAGTATTAAATTGGTTGGATGACAGAGAGGAGAAGCTTTAAATGGCTATGTGAGAATGGCTTTGGAGAGACACAACTCTCATCCTTTGCTTTAAGTTTTGGAATTATTTCTTTTATAACTGTTGTTTGGTTGCAAATAGAATCGTGAAGTTAATTATGAATTTGAGTTATCTAGAGTTTAGATGTATCAGAAGAATTAAGAGGACTTTGTTGTAATTAAAATTATTAGAAATATGAACCACCAAAAAGTTTTACTAAAGCATAAAGAATGCTCACCTAAAATTAACCACCAAGTCAATACAGGATGAGAAAACAAGTCAAGGGAAAAGAAATATAAAACCCTCCTAACTCCACCCAAAACTGAACCATAGAGTAGTACATGTACATGTACTAAACAAATTAAAATTAATTGGACCAGTGACTCTGAGTTTGCGAAACACTTATTTCATGAAGGTCCCAATTTTTTATTTAATTAAGATCCACAAGTGTTTTAGTGTAGAGAGTATGGTCTGAATCTGTCAAATTTGTTGCATGTTGATACCGAACTAACATCTGACAAAAGCTTGCTGCATGATGATATCCTCGAATATAATTTTAAAATATTTTATATAACTAAAACTTATAATAAATAAATATTTTTAAATATATGAATTATATTTAAAATTATGATTAATCATTTATATTGTGGTACAAGATTATTTTTAACAATTTATAAAAAAATTTAAAACAATATTAAAATTCAATATGGAAATAAATATGAAAAACATATATTAAAAGATATAAGATAGTAAGAAAAAATTTAAAAACACTTATATAAAACTCTTAAAAGAAATTCTAAACTCATTCGGATAGGATATATAAAATTTAGACCATGCTAACTAGGGTCCACTCACCGGGTAAGGAGTCAATAAATAGAAAATTTAAGTATTGGAATTGTATTGAAAATTACAAAGGAGTGCTCTATTATATATTTTCAATTTTACATTGAAATTTCAATTAAGGACACTGATAGCGTTTTTCATAAAATTTTAATTTTACACGCTTTCCCTAACATATAGTTGAGCAAGCTAGCTAGCACAAGTATCTTGCATCGTTTTCAGGAAAAGTGATGAGAGAAAGCAAAATATCTTGCATCGTTGTTGTGTTGTGGGTCAGAATTATATAGGAGCCGTACGTGATAAAACTCTACCATATGATACGATGATGTCTTATCCTTTTTCCTTGCCTTCTTCTCACACTCATTATTCCATCATCAACAACATGGCCACTGTTGCATCTGCATGTCTTCCTTCCTACATCATCAAAAAACCACTGGGATTTCACCCTTCAAACCTCCACAACAAGTGTTTCTCTAAGTCTAATGCCTCCACTTCCACTCTCTCATGCAAGGCATCATCATCATCGTCCATGGTGGACTTTGACTTGTATGACCTTCTGGGCATTGACAACTCCTGTGATCAGTCTCAAGTCAAAGTCGCGTATCGCTCTCTTCAGAAGCGCTGCCACCCTGACATTGCTGGCCCTGCTGGCCATGACATGGCCATCATACTCAATGACGCCTATGCCATTCTCTCTGACCCAAATGCACGCCTTGCCTATGATAAGGTTAATTTTTACTCTTTCCTTTGCTTCAATTTCCCTCAAATTCAATGATTTTCTTCTTGTGGACATTCCAATTGAAACAACTCATCTCATGTTATGATGTGGTTTGCAACTCATCACTTGTGTTTCTATCCAATTCAATGATTTTCTATTGATTTTTTTTCTATCCAATTCAACTTTTACGACTAGTTTGGATGAGCTTCTAATGAGAACATTTTAGTTGTAGAAGTTTAATTAAGACTTTTCGAAGGCAAGAATGTAAGTTTGTCGCTTATGTTTTGAAGTGTTTATAGAGAAGTCAGAAATGATCTTTTGAAAAAGTTAAGGTGCATATGATTAAGAGTAATTAAATAGTCTATGTAGTGTTAAGTGTTTTTAATCTACCATCTAATCACAAATTGACATGTAATGTAAGTTTGATGATTCTTACAACAATTACCATAAAAGTCATATCTAACATGATTTCTGATTGTTTAAAGGTACCTGGGTCCATAGGAATTAAACTGTATGGCTATTGGTTAATCTTAACTTATACAAGAAGTTTGACTCATTTTTTTTCCCTTTTTAAGTGTTTGTTCAGGAGTTTATCCAAATTGGGGCTTAGTCCAATTTCTAGCCTATGATTACATAATAGTATTTGGGTCAGGTCATGAGATGAATATACTGCTTGTTTAATTAGACAAAGAAAAACAGAAAATTATGAAATTTTGCGTTTGAACTGGGAACGCGTCAGTGAATCTATCTTTTTGCATAATGTTTCAAGAGAAATTAATTGTCAATTTGTTTTGATGTTGATTGCTGAATTTGAGAAAATGTTGATGTTGTGCAGGAGCAAGCAAAAAGTTCAGAATTCAAAGGCTTCACTGGCAGACCCATATACTCGGTCTGGTGTGGGTCAGAAAGTGAGCAGCGGGCCATATTTGTTGATGAAATCAAATGTGTTGGTTGCCTGAAATGTGCATTGTTAGCTGAAAAGACTTTTGCTGTTGAATCAGTTTATGGAAGAGCAAGGGTTGTTGCTCAGTGGGCTGATTCCCCAAACAAAATTGATGAGGCAATAGAATCTTGTCCTGTCAATTGCATTTCGTAAGTGTTACATAACTATTTCTTAATTGTTACATAATCAATACCTTATTTGTTAATTGTTTTGATTTATATCGTACAATATTCTTATTACTTAGCATGATAGAGTCATATTTTGAGGCAAATTGTTGCACACCTTCAGGCCATTGCTTTACAAAGTCAACTGTATTAGCACACCATTGACCGTTCCTTAGAATTCTAATCTAGCATGGAAGGCCCCATTACAGTTCTCTCCTGCAATTTTGATACTGCTAAATGCTAATTATAAGAACTACTATCGTGTTTCTAGTATCTTTGTTGAGTTGCAAAGAACTTCAGAGGATTGAGATTATGAGATACAACCTTTCTTCCCAAAATCGGAGATTGGAAGAGGGGTAACCTAATTAGCTGATATTTGTTCTAGATTTGAGCTTACAATACTGATGTCTCTAGGTGTTGGCAGTTGTTATCTGAATTTATCGTCTTTGCTAGGAAATGGTTGTGCAATTTTCCTGCAGATACCATCCCGGGGGTGAGAAAATATTATGAATGAGAAAGTGGCTATGTGATGAAAGTTGGATCTGACATCTCACATGACAATTCTTATTTTGGTTCCATACAATGTTGATAATTCCTTATTTTGTTTCAAGGATATTAGTCTTGAAAGCTATTTTGCTGCTCTTTTTTTTATCTTTATTGTCTGCCAACTTTTTACTATGCTCCAATTAACAAGTATTTTCTTGACCGTAAACTTCTTGAAATTTTAAATTATTTACAGCTTAGCTATACACATAAACAAATTTTTTTAGGAATTTAGACAGCAGACTATGATGCTTACACAATTGCATACAAAGTACTGGATTCATTAATCTAGTTATCTTCTTGCCAATCATATCTGTTGGGCTAAGATTCTCCTGGATTTAAATTTGATCCATTAAATGTTGACTTTTGTGCACAAATTAGAGATGATGTTGATTGTTTAAGGAGTTCTCCAAGTAACCAGGTTAGGATTGTTCTCTTTGGACTGCAATCTTAGAAGTGATATTACATTGGTTAGAACACAGTGCTTGAAACTTTATAGATAGCCATCATTTTTTAGTTATTTGAGAATAAGACATTCTTTTAGATTCATACTGGCATTCCTCTATTTGGTACTTATTTGTTTGTTTACTTTGATTTTATTTAAAAGATTATTTATTCCCCGATTTCAAGGAAGTTCTATTTCCTTTTTATCTTGGAATAATCTGCCATGTTGCAGTCATTCTCTCTCTTCTATGAGTGAAATTTCTTGTTTCAACTCTAGAAGAAAGTTACAACTTACTATATCTACTCTACAGTTAAATTGTTTCATAAAGCTAGAGATTTGCTTTCTTGTTTTTCACATTTGTTGTTCCATAGGATCACTGATATTAAGAAAGGGATAGGTTAAGCAATTAGGAAGCAGCAATTGTTGGATAGTTTGTACTGAGATGGATAATTGCTTTCACTATACTTAGAATCACAAAGTATAGCTAAAGAAAGACTGAGAGTAGCATTCATTGTGCTGAGAAAAGTACAATACCCGGAAAGGTTTTGTCAATTTGTATGGGCATTAAAGAATAGCCATTAATCTTTTTAGAGTTGTGACTTAAGGACTAAAACGAAAATTGTGTTGGTCAGGAGTTCTTAAATCACAGTTCTCCCTTTTTTATTTTACTTGTTGTAAATGACCATTCTTCTTTGGAATAAAATAGGGTTGTTGAGAGGTCCAACCTTGCAGCTTTGGAGTTCTTGATGTCCAAGCAGCCTCGTGGCAACGTAAGAGTAGGTGCAGGTCATACAGCCGGTGCTCGTGTCTCTAACATATTTGTAGATGTGGAAAAGTTTCAGACTAGATTCCAGGAAGCAATGGAAAAGGCTAATAAGTGTTCTAAGGTTAGTTTGACATGTGATGCATGACTACATAAAAAGCAAGAATGATCATAATTATGCTAAATCTTCAATCCTTGTATTGTATTCCTCACTCATTCTCTACTAAATGGATTAACTAGTTAACATCTCATTCAGGAAACAGACCTCCAAAGAGAATCAAGAATGTCAGCAATTCAGGCAATAAGATCAATTTCCAATTGGTTATACTGGCAAACACCTAGAACAAGTAGTAGCTCCTCAAAATCTGAAAAGGGCATGACAAGAGTTGTATATAAATTGCCCGAACCGGATATCAGCAAGCTCAGAGACGCGGTTGCAAGGAAGAAAGTAAGAGATAGGACAAGGACCAAACGTCAAACCCCATTAAATTGCATTCATCCTGAGGAGTATTGGACTCCATCAACTCATGCTCTTCCCTCTTCAACTAGAAGTACTACTACTCCAACCCCACTTGAAAAGCCTTCAGTTACTACCACAGGACAGAAAAAAACAAATGAAACATATGAGAATCAAAATAGCCCTATTAGATGGGGGTTACCAATGGTTACAGCATTGACTGCAGTGGTTACAGTTCAAATACATGCAGTTGAGTCAACACGTGAGTTGCAACAACATGTGGCTGGTTCTCTAGCTCTGCAAATTGTTAACAGCTCTTGGTTGCAGTGTACCCTGGCAGCAGCTACATGGTATATGATTGGAATGGCAATTACAGAACTTGTGGCCATAATTGGAAATAGAAATAGGTAGAAGTATATATTAGGAGCTTTAAATTTTTCAGGCAAAGATATATATATATATATATATATATATATATATATATATATATATATATATAATAAGCTGTAAGGTATATAAAGAAACACATGAATCACATTCACAGTAGATGATGTATAACAATTTCTCCATTAAGAATGCTATACTTTATCAATTCTCTGACTCAGCTTTGAAACATTAACCCAAACTTGTTGGGATTTAAAATTTACCATTTTTCTTTTCTCTTAACCATCCAACTCACCTTACGGTCCAAAGACACTGAAAATTCTACTTGATGTCTCACAGGGCACTTAGCTTAAATGACAACGGAATATTTTGATGAACTTGTATATTCATTTCTTTATCCTAGTATTTTGGATATTATTACTGTTTGTTTCACATACCTTTCACCGCTATGCTTGAGTACAAATAAGCAAGATGCCATTAAATCTAAACTTTGCGAATTGTGCTAGCAAAGTTGGTTGGTTTGGTTGCTACGAGTAGTAGCATCTGATTTTAACTTATCCTGACAAACCTTAAGCATAACCTATGAGTTGTATAGTATATAGTATCTACCTGCTTCCCGTCCGCAAAGAAAAGAGAGAAAAATCCATCTGAATGTGTAGGCCAAATAAACTTCTGACGTCTTGTATGTCTGTGTTTAGCATAAGAATTTGGAAATACTACCACAATTTTCTTCTTTGTTTTTTTGTTTTTTAATAACCAGGAGGTGTAACCCCTCCTCCCACCGGATAGGTCCATTTTTTAGATAAAGTAATATCTCCGGTTGTCACTCCATGCCTTAAGCTAGGAATCAAACTCCAAACCTTTTCAATTATACATTTTCTGATAAATAGTAATTATGAGTAGAAAAAATCTTATTTTAAAATTTCATAATAAGGTACTTTACAAAGGATGAGTGTAAAACAAAAATCTTATTTTCAACATTTTATTCTCGACACGACACAGTAAATAATCATTCCAAGGGGGGGGGGGCGCATTTTTCCAGTCACAACTTAAAATAAGCTATGTGGAATTTAATATTCACAGCACAGCCAAGGAGTACCTTACCGCTATCTGAATAAATTAATAGCGTCAGGCGTTGTCGTTCAAATGAAGTATTTGTGTTGCATCGGATGAAAAAATCGTTATAGCCTTAAAGCAAACAAGCGGTGGACCATGTAAAAAAGTGACAAGTGTAATGGAATTATGGGAATCATACTGAGAAATGACATTTTTAAGTTCTTAATAGTATAAATCCAAACACGCTGAACCATACGTGGTAGGCGAATTCGACTTGCTTCCACTACAGGAGTCAAAGTATAAATGTCAACTTTTATTGAAAAAATCAAATTGTGTTTGCTTCAGCATCCGGGATCAACATTAACGACAAATTCACATAAAAAGCAATGCAGATCTTCTAGAATGAATGCAATCCATGTCCAGCGGTGGCAAACAATAAAACACAATTATTATTTTTTCATACACATTATAATAAAAGTTTAGATGCATTTGGCCTTCTTACAATTAACGAGAAGAACAAAAACCATTTGGCCTTCTTACAAACCAAACCTTCATAAATATTTACCATATACCCAATGCCCTTCTTGGTCCCTCTGTCCACAAAACTAAAAACTAAAAACTATTTTAGTACTTTCTTCTAGGTGTCCACTCTCCACCAAACCATCTGCTACTTAAAATTTCGGATTAGGGGTTTAATTACCTTACGAGCCAAACCAAATCCGAGAGGTCCTGCAGTATATGGGTAGGGTGTTGAACCAAGTGATATTGTTGTTATTAGAGCATCTTGATCACCAATGATCCTAAACTACTAAAGCAAAGTTGCAAAACTAAGTAATTATTCTAACAACACTTTGGCATATGACAAAAGCAATTCATTTCACAGAGTTGGAGTTTAAGGTCTGTGAATAAGCAGAAATCAGAATGATCATACAACCACCACCACCACAGAAGTAAGAAAACAGATAAAATTTTGTTTGCTGTATGTTACAGATCCGATCCATAGGGGTGGGTGGGTGGGTGAGTACATGACTTGAAGGAATCAAACTAGTAACGGTACTTGGTGGAGTAATCTTTGGGAGCGATGACGAGACCCCGTCCCTTCCTGGCTCCACGATAGACGGTCTCAACAATGTCGATGAACTCCTGCTTGTCCTTGAGAGCCCAGTTGATCTTGTTGTTGTTACCGGTTCCGAGATCAATCATGATGTGCTTGTTCCTGAAGAAGAACATCACCGTGGAAGGGTCGTAGAGCTCGTACATGGTGTTGAAATCCGGCACCTCCGTTATGTCCACCAGGTATATCACCGCAAAGTTCTTTATCGTCTCCGCCACTGACGCCAACACCTCGTCCATCTGTTGTTGTCACCAATTTCACAATTAACGCCAACACCTCATCTATCTATTGTTACCAATTGCACACTTAATTGAATAAAATTATCTTCTAATCACCACCAATTTCACAGTTAATTGAAATTGACGCCAACACCCCTTATCTATCTATTGTACCAATTGCACAGTTAGCTGAATAAATTTGTCTTCTAATCACCACCAATTTCACAGTTAATTGAATAAAATCATCTTCCAGCAACCATCAATTCCACAATTAACCTAATCCATCCAACCAATTTAACAGTTAATTGAATACGATTATCTGCCAGTGACCACAAATTTTGTAGTTAACTAAATAAAATGATCTTCTAACAATCACCAATTTGACACTTAATTGAAATTGAAAATGAAGAGTGAGATGAATGGTTAGTTAGTTACCTGCATGCAGGTTTCGTCCCAGTCGTGGCCGAAACGGATGACGACGAGACGCTCCTCTTCGGCGAGGATTGCTTGATCGACGGCCCATCCAGAGTGCAAGTGAGGCAACAGGTACGACATCTTCTTCTTCTTCTTCCTCCTCGATGAACCCTAATTTCACGTTTCCACTCAACAACACACAATTATTTATTTTCATTTAGGTACAGATTTTATTTTAGTTCCTTCGGGTTTGGGTTTCACCGGGCCCAATTATCACTGCCGACCCGCTTTTTCTTTTGACTGTTGGGCAGATGCCTTCTCCACACCTCTTTAACTTTACAAAATTTTCAAAGTACCCTGCCACTTGGATGGGACATTAATCCTACACCTCCAAAAAATAAAAGTTGAATGGACAAAAATAGTACACCCTCTCTCTTTTTTCTTTTTCCTCTAGTAACGTGAGATGACTCTCCATTTCGCCCTACATCGCTCTCCACTGCCTCACCCACCACACACCACCACGCCACACACCATCACACCAAACACCACCACCGCATGATCCCTAGAAAGGAAATTGTCGATCCGAAACTTTTATTATGAAATAGTTGTTCTAGAAGTGTATATGTATTATGGAACAATTATTTTATAATAGAAAAAATCTCATTCCAAACTAGTTTTTTCGAGAAATAAATTTTTCTATTATGGAATAATTGTTTCAAAAGTATATATATATATTATGAAACAACTATTACATAATAAAAAATCTCATTTTGGAATCGTTTTTCTAAAAGAATTTTTTCTATTATGGATATATTGTTTTAAAAGTGTATATGTATTATGGAACAACTATTTCATAATAATATCTTTCTATTATGAAAAAGTTGTTCCATAATACATACACACTTTCGAAACAACTATTTTGTAATAGAAAAAATTCTTTCCACAAAAATTATTACAAAATAGGATTTTTATTTCTATTATGGAATAGGTATTCATAACACATATACTTCATAAACATTTATTTTGTAATAGAAAAAATTCTCCCCAAAAAAGTTATTCTTGGAATGGGATTTTTTCTATCATGGAATAGTTGTTCCATAATACATATACACTTTCAGAACAACTATTCCATAATAGAAGTTTTAGATCAACGATTTCCCTTCTAGGTGTGGTGTGATGTTGTGTGGTGTGGTGGTGTTATTTTGATTTTTGGTTTTTATGACGGTGGGTGGTGGGTGATGCGGTGGAAGGCGATGCAAGGTGGAGTTGAGTTGAGGGTTGTCACGCATTACTAGAGAAAGAAGATAAAAGAAAAAAGGCGGGACATTTTTGTTCATTCAACTTCCTTTGGGAGGTACAAGATTTAAAATGGGAGATATATAAGATTCAAATGCCTAGGGATAGCAATTCGGGGTGGCTTGTCCCGCCTTCAGCTCGCCAAAAACAGGTTTGGGTCAGGCTGCCTGCTATAAGTAAGACAAAATTAGACACATTGGCCCACCCCACTAATGGATGGGCCATATTTTAAAAAAATAAAAAATAAAACTTAATTTAAATTATATCAAATTGCTAGATTACATTTAAAAAAATCAATTTTCAAAAATATATTTAAAAATAAAAGAAAACTGAATGCAAATTTTAACAAGTGACCACATATCTTAACAAGTACACTAGTAAGATGCAAAATTTAAAAGAAAATGAGAAGTTACTAAACTAATATAGTGAGTATATCAAATAAGGTATAGTTTTAAGCTTAACTTTTCCCTAAAAGTATAAAAGAAAAATTCATGTTATATCAATATAGTTCTAGTACAATAACCTAAATACATTATGATTGTGCTCATGCAAGAACGTTGCACAAAAACAATGTGCTGTATGACTTGAATATAATATTAGATTAGTAAAAAAAAAATTATATATGACTGTCAAAAATTAAGATTCCCAGTTTTGTAATTGAATGACTACATTGTTCATATAAAAAGTAAATATTGTTTATTTTAAAATCTATTGCAGAATAGCATAAGGTGTATATAATTGACAAAATATTTTAGTTATTTTGCTAAAGAAATTAGAACATAAGTAGTTATCAACCCATTTAATAACTATTTATAATAACGATAACAACATGGAGTATATATATATATTTAAAAATATAGGCAGACTGATGAGCCATGTGACTTGACGAGTTGGCAGGTTAGGTGGGATGGGACAAAAGTGAGCCCATGAACTAAATTCTCCACCTTATCCTGTTGAATTTAGGCTATGCTAGTGTGAAAATTCCATATTATGCAATACATAATTATTTGTTCTTTGTTAGCACTGTTGAAATTTCTAATCCGCAGTATCTAAAGTATGTCTCCAACAGTCACACACAAATGTCCTCTTCTCTGAAACGCTGCACATCCTACACCAAATACGAGATCAGAAAGCGAAACCCTGAACCAAAATCATGTGCCCTATTGGTAATCGACGTGCAAAACCACTTCTCATCCATGGCCACCCCAATCCTCCATAACCTCAACACCACCATCTCCCTCTGCCGCCGCGCCTCCATCCCCGTCATCTTCACTCGCCACTGCCACAAGTCACCCTCCGACGCCGGCATGCTGGAGGAGTGGTGGTCCGGGGACCTCATCGTCGACGGCACGGCGGAGGCCGAGCTCCTGGAGGCTCTGGACCGGAAAAGCAGCGACCTTGTGGTGGAGAAGAGCACCTACAGCGCGTTCAGGAGCACTGGCTTGGAAGAGAAGTTGGTGGAGATGGGTGTGAAGGAGGTCATAGTGACAGGTGTCATGACCAACCTGTGCTGCGAAACGACGTCGCGTGAGGCGTTCGTGAGAGGGTTTAGGGTTTTCTTCTCCGCGGACGCCACTGCCACCTCTGACGTGGAGCTTCACGAGGCCGCTTTGAAGAACTTGGCTTATGGTTTTGCTTACTTGGTTGATTGCCAGAGGCTTCAACATGCCCTCTCTGGTGCCAAGTGAATTCATCAACCGTGTGTTAATTGGACGAACAATTTGAGAGGAGTACGCTGCTCTTTGATCTACCTGCATTTCTTCTCTAATCAGATTTAGGGTTTGCTCTTTCTGTTTGATTTCATTGATTTCCTCATGGAACCCTTTGATATCTTTTTTTTTTTTTTTATCTGTATGAGAGTGTGGAGTCAAATGCAAAAGTCACATGCTAAAATTAGATCCCAACCTGAAAACAAGGTCTTAATGATAGCAATATTATACAATTACATATAATATCTCAATTATATGATGGCCTTAGTCTTTTAAGGAGTATGGTTTGGGGAGGGGACAATGGTTAAATATAAGATTAAACACAAGATGCACACCCAACAACATTGAGTATGGTTGGGGTTCTTTTAGAGGCTTTAGATCTTCTTCTTACTAATTGGTTTCGATACATTATTACTCTTTGGCGTTAATTGGTCACTAATGCTGCTCAAGATGCTCTCTCTGATAGCATGTTGCATCAGAGAATCCTTTTCTGGTTTGGTGCAGAGCATGGTTTTGGCCATCCATTGGAGTTGTTGATAGAACTGCATCCATTGGTCAGTAGTATAGCTGTAACATCCAGGAATTTATAATTTTCAAGTAATTAGGACAAGTCTCTTCCTTTTTGTGTTAGTGTCTCTGCTCAGAGTTGGGCAGTCTTTGATCCTATCAGTAGGAGTGCATAATATCCTCTGTTTTCAGTCTTGTTCTCTTTGGTATATGAAACCTCTCTTTACATTTCTAAGCCTGACCAAGTGAGTTATATTTCATACAACCTTGTAATACATAGTTGAACTAAACCTAAACCAGAACTAGTGAAGTTCATGACCTTTGTTATTTCATCCTTGGAAAATCTATTTTGGACCTACACGGTGAGTTATTAGTGGATCCCTAGATTGGAAAACTAGAATGCAGTATTTTTGGCATAATTTGAGATCAACACCCCATAATGACACGCTAAAAAAAAATATCAAACTTGGTTAAGAAGGACTAGTTGATAGAACATTATGGCGGAAGTTGATCCATGTAGCCGACCCCACCTAGTGGGATAAGGCGTTGTTGTTGTTGTTGTTGGTTAAGAAGGACTAGTTTAGTAGAAATTACTTGGACCTTTAGAAATAATAACAACAACAACATAGTGTGACAACATCAACAACAATAAAGTGTGATTAGGGGCTCCAGATTGAAGATAAAAAAAAATGGAATTTTCATAATGTTATGTGTTTATTTATTTTGGTGCCATGCAATATTGGATAATTTGTTTTGGACATGGACTTTTCAGTAGAAAATGTGATTTTTCTTGCATTAGTTTCCTGAAAATTTGATGGTTTGTCATGAGTTAAAGTTGGAGTATTGGAAGAGAATATTCACAAATTATTTTTGGTAACTATTAGAAAATGCAAAGGAAGTATTCAAGGAGTATTTCTTTTAAAACCAGATTATAAGTGTGTTGTAGCATGTAAATTATGTATAGAATATTTCCTTATTCCTTGTAATTAGGATTGATTTTCCTTTTTTCTCTCTTAACTAATATTACATACATTCTTGTCATTGTATTCACTCTTACTTGGGCAGTGGCTCTCACTGCCTATGCTATATGTTGTACACTTCAGTACATCTAGTACTGACCCTTAATTATAATATAAATTATCTTTTGCTGTGCAAAAAAAAAAAAAAAAAACTAATATTACATACATTCTTCTAGAATGTACAAAGAGTAGTCAATTGGGGATCGAGTGCAGGAATAGATTTTGTCTTCTATTTGCTTTTACTGAAAAAATTGGTTTCTAATAGAGCTCGATATTTCATTTATCCATTCTCTCTAAATCCCATGGGGGATGAAGTTTGTTGGTTTGATGATGATTTATCCATTCTTGTATTTGTTTTCAAGTATCTCTTATTGACCATGGATATGTATATCTTGAAAGTTGAAACTTTATGGGTGTTTTGTAATTACAAGTTCCTTTTCTATGCTTGTCTCGAATTTGTTGGTTGTTCAAAAGGTCTAGAACAAATGGTTTTCAAGACAATGTTCAATGATTCATTTTTTCTCTCTTGTGGGTGCAGTCGAATGTTGTTCGCGGTCATGTTGAGGAAATTGACAAGGCAATTAGTGAGTATTCTTAGGAAATGGGCATCAAGTCGATTTACTAGTCTATGTAGTAGCAGGTTTTTATAGTTTTTGGATTATTAGAAGCACAACTATGGGTTTTTGTGATGTATGTTGTCTAATCAAATCCTTCAAGGATGGTATTGTAGGATTTGGATTTCAACTGCCCGGTTACCAATGCATGTAAAGTGATTAATTATACATTCATCATCGTCATAGTACACCAATATAGGGAGAATTTATTGTATGAGAATGATTATCTTATCTTAAAATGAAAATGATTAATTTTATCTGTTAGATTAAAATGACATGTTAAAATTAAAATATTTTAAATTCAAATTAAAATCTCATTTAACTATAAAATTTTTATAAGATTTACCAAACAAAAAATTAAATATTAATTTATGACATCCTAAAATATTTTAAACCTATCATTACCATGACCATCATCATGATAATTAATCAACGTTACCACCAATATGATTGTCGTTACTGTCACCATTATCAACATTGTGATTGTTGTTATGATGACCATTGTTGTCGTTACCAATATGATCATTGTTTTTGTTGTCATCGTTATCAATGTTGGTGATCATGGTGGTAGTGGTTGTGGTGATGATGGTGGTTGTGATGATGATTTTGACGTAAATTAAATCTTTAAGATATTTTATTTTTTGTTTGATAAATTTTATAAAGATTTTATGATTAAATGAGTTTTTAATTTGAATATAAAATATTTTAATTTTAACCTTTTATTTTAATTTAAGGATTGAAATTAATCATTGCTATTCTCACATGAAATAATAATTTTCATATATGTTATATATAATAATAATAATAATAATAATAATAAAGTAATGAATATTCTTAAGTTTAGTCTTTAAGTTGATGTATTTTAAGTAAGATTTAATTTAATGATCAATTTGATTTTTTTTTCTTAATATTTGTAGACTGCTTAAAATAATTTCTAATACTTAATTAGGAGAGTGTTTATATATATATATATTTTTTTCCCACTCTAGAGACTACTTAGGATAGAAAGTGATACTTCAAGAATGAAATTCACGGATGCCATGCATGAAAGATTATTTTTTTTTGGTACAAAAGAAGTTTGTCTTTTTGACGCAATGTATATAAAATGATAACTGTTGGTGTCACGTAGGAATTTTTCTAAAGCATTGAAAGGGTGAGAAGGAATGTTTATTGAAAAGTGTTCTTGAGAACGCAGATTGTTGAGGGAATGTTTTGAAAACCAAGAACAGGGTCATATGGTTAAAGTGAGGTGAAATTGCTTAGTATGGATTATCCAAAGACATATTCAATAACAATGATTTCCATAACATATTTTTACATTATCAAAACTAGTTTCTGGTAAATTTGCATGAAGGGAAAAAATATTTGAACGTTGCGACGTGAGAATGGAGACAACAAACAATGCAAGCAAAGGAAAAGGAATGGAAGAGATACAGGGTTGGTCCAGCGTGGTGAGGTAGGTGAGAAGAGTGTTTAATTGTTAAAACTAGGGGAGGGTGTTTTGGGGATTTAAAATGTTAAAAATAAAAAAAGGGATGGGAAGAGTAAAAAATGAATTGCAAATAGCTGCCCCGTGTATTTTTTGTGATAGTAGTGTTATGAAAGCAGAAAATGTATGACCAGAAACATAGCTGGTACATGACCCAATTAGATGTCCCATTTGGTCTAGCTTTTAAAAAGATTGCCACAATGCCACCAATTTTATTTACCTACTATTATTCATAATATTAAAATTTTAAAATCATAGCTTGTCCTACATACAAAGTATGAACAACAAACATTTCGGCTCTGCATGAATTATAAGGTCCGGTTTAAATTCGGCAACTTTTGTCCTTTCTAAAACTAGGGAAGTTTCTAGGTAGAATCGAAGGGCAAAGGTTGATGATATCATCCAGATCCTATGCCGTGCATTTACAAAACAAAAGACAAAAGAACAGTTGTCAGCAACCCATGCTTAAGTACACCACATATATATCTTTTTTTTTAATCTAACATCTTAGTATTTTCACATTCCTTATATAACATATGTTCCAAGCTTCTTGTTTGAACGACATTTTGTCAGTTCCTGAGTAGTTATACATGATATATCACAGGCTGGCATGCACGAGTACATCCCCTCTCGTGCTTGAATTGTTAATTAATCATGTTGCTTTAATATTCAACAACAGTATCCTATAACCTCAAACATATCCACACAAAGGGAAGGTTCCTTTGGACAAACTAGTACCTTAGCTGTTACCACTATTCTCAATTCCGTACCTTCACTTTTGCTTCCTCATCTGAATCTTAGATCTAATTAAAATGATTTTTTCAAGCTTTACTATTGTATATATAAACCCTTTGAAGCACCCTAGGAGTCTATACCATAGTACTAGCTTTCTAGCCTTGACTTGATAAAAAAAAAAAAAAAAGAGAAGAAAAAGCTTTCTACTAGCCTTGATTTTTCTCACATAGTGCAAACCCTTTTATTTGTTCCACTTAAGTTATGGCACCCCTTGATTTTGTTGCCCTTAAAGACTTGCACAATTCAGCAAACAACCTTCTCCATTCACCAATGGTTCAACAAGCACTTGTCCATCAAAGAGAAGAAAAATGGTTTGATGATGTGTCAGAGTCATCTCTGAGGATGTTGGAGGTGTGTGGCATCTCAAAAGATGTTCTCTTGCTAGTAAAAGAGCACCTCCAAGAACTTCAGTTCACTTTGCATAGAGCAAGCATTGGTGATCCAGGAATTGAGGAAAAAATCGAAGCCTACAATTGCTATAGGAAGAAACTGAAGAAAGAAACATTGAAGTGGTTGAAGGGTATGAAGAGTCAAACCGCCACAATGCACCCTCCAATTAATGAGCAAAAGCTAGTATTGGTTGTTGATGTGCTAAGAGAAGTAAGAATGACCAGCATTTCCATTGTGGAATCACTTTTGTCCCTTGTTTCCTCACCTTGGTTGGATACAAAATCAAGGAAATTAAGGTCTTTCTTCACATCAAAGCTTGTGCGTGTGAGTTTGCATTATTGCTCAGATGATATGATCTATTATGATGCCATGGTGCTTCAAAGTGCAAACAAAAGGTTAGCAGGGGTTAGGATGGCTATAGAAGGTCTTGAGGTGGAGTTGGAGTGCATGTTCAGACGTTTGATCCACACAAGGGTTTTGCTTCTTAACATTCTTACCAAATAATAGAAAAACTTGGTGGGAACCCCAATATACCAATGACACAAACAAGTCAACTAGCTCAAAACCCTTTATCTCTTAATTAAATTTACTTAGATTGTTAACCATTATTTTTATTCTTTGATTGTTTCAAATAAACTACATTGTGAATGTGCAATTAATATAATTGAACATATTGTCTATTCCACCCTGAGAGTTACCATTTTACACAGATTTGCATTCAACTGAAAATAAGTTTGGACTAAAAATAAAAGCAATTGAATTGCTTGTATGCTTTATTTTATATGCCATATAATTGTAATTAAGAAAGAAATTTCATGATTCAATGTATATCTAGCTGTCTGCAAGTGAATTTCTTTGTCGCTATGTTATCCAACAATTTGAGGAATAATTACTAAAAAAGAATAACTGGAAATGTTTATGTTGCATACGCAACAGAACAGATATTGCTTTTAAGCTTCATTGGAATTATATATATAGCTAATAGTGATTGGAAACAGGATGTCTCCATGTGCCTTATCAATAGTTTGTACTTTGTAGTCAAACATATAGCTTTGTATGAAGGAAATGCATTCACGGGAATGGGAATTTAGCATGTGAACAGTATAGAGAAGAAAAAATTAGGATCTTATTCAACAATTCAGAATGTGTATAAGATGTGTATATTTAAGGTACTAGAAAATAACACAATTCCAAGTTTTCAAGTTAAATTAAATTTAAATTTAAATCACAACCAACTAAAAATTAAACTTAAATTATCATGTTAATAGTTCAATAAACAACATATATGAGAATGGTTTTACATCAATATTCTAATAATCTCGATATCATCCTACAAATTGTAAGGACTAAAATAATAGTATACAATAAAAATTTAATGTTTATATATTAATAATATAAAATAATTTTATAATATTATTTAATCATAGATTATCATTTCAATTACTTTAAAATAATAATTTTAAAAGTTAATAAACTTATAATACATAAGTAAAATAATTCTTTTTATTCTTTTTACGTGCATAATCTTTTTTCTCATCAAATAAACAAATTTTTAATTTTTAGTTGAAATCTATTAATGTAATTATTAAATTAAAAATATTTGATAAAATTAAATTTTGAATTAATTGATAAATATAAAAATACATATTTTTATATTTTTTATATAATTATTTTTTATTGTGTAAATAAAGTATATTTTATATAATTATATAGTTTTAGATTTTTAATTCATTTTTAATTCTTATAAATTTTTTATTTGAAGATTAAATGTTTTCTTAAAGGTAAAATAAATATCATAATAATTAAAATTGATAACTTAATTTAAGGAATTTTATTAAATAAATAATATTATATTAAATGAGGAATACATGATTTTTTAAAATGTTGAGGTTAAAATAATTCGCTTACTAAAAAGTTTTATTTTGGTAAAATGTTTGTTAACAAGTCAACCAAATTATAAATTAATTAGTTGAAATAATTAATTGAATACATTGTTCGTGTCATGTTTTAGTTTAGCTTAAACATAAAACAATTACTCCTTTCCTAAACTTTTGTATCAATTGAAAAAAAAAGGACTTTCAACTTTAAAGGTATGACTTAGGAATTAGGATAGTGCCGGGGTAGGGGATGCTATTCAATAAATCTAAAAGACAAACGAGAGAAAAGATGATAAAATAAGACTTTCATGAGTTTTTTTTTTTTAAAATAATGTGATTAAATGTTGATATATAATTAGTAAAAATAAGTCAAATAAAAAAGTGTGTCTAACATCTAATATAATTGTCTTAATTACAATAATATCCTAAAAAAATTATTTAACCCTATTTTAGTTGAAATTATTTATACAATCTCTTATTACTATTTTTGTAATTTAATATATTATTATGTTAATATAAGAAAAAAATATAATTTCTTGATATTTTGGTCTTGTTTTTTTTTCTGTTAGAAATAAAATTATATCCTCTAATTTTAATTGGAGAAACAATATTAATAACACTTAAGAAGTTCTATTAATACTTACAAATCATTTACAGTTTTTCTTGGTATGTTTGTTTAAATTATTTTATAGGAAGCGTTTATTTTACAATTTTTTTAAAAACAATTTAAACCAATTGACTCAATAACTCTAAACACATCTAATAGAGTAAATGGTCTATAAAATAATAATGTAAAACAACTTTGCAGTATTATTTAATCATAATTTATTAACATTTATTTATTTATTTTTATAATAATTCCTTTAAAAGTTATAACTTAAAAAATAATAATTAATAATATTTTTTTAGTACGTTATCATTTAAGTTTAAATCTAATTTTGATTTTCTTATTTTACTTAATTCATAATTTTGTTTATTCTATTTTAAAATCGAGACATTTAACCTTCTTACTTTAAAAATCTATAATTTTGATCCTTATTTTAAAAAATTATAATTTTAGTTTAATATTTAATTTTATTTATCTTTTATTTTTTTATTTATTACTTTATAATGAATTAAATTATTTCTTAATAGTACCTTAAATGAATATATTAGATTTATGATTTAATTAGATCAAAAGAAAAGAAATAAAATATAGACATAATTGAAAATTTGGCAAAAATTATGAATTTTTTAAAATAGAGAAATTAAAATCACAATTTTTTTTAAATAAAAGACTAAATGTCTCTCCTTTTAAATGAAAAAATTAAAATGGTGAATTTTTTAAAATAAAATGATAAAAAAGGACCAAATTTTGGAAATGAAAAAAACAGGGAAAACAAAGTTGCATTTAACCCTATTATTTAATAGTCTCTAAAAATGTATAGCTCTACCTCGCCTGCGACCGCGACATCCACTCCGCCGGCCGCGTCGTGCTGTTCTTCGAGTCCGTACACTAGGACGAGGACGCTGACGTCAGCACCGAGGTGGTTCCGATGTACAGCCAAGCCATTGCAATAGTTTATAGTTTGCGTTGCTCACATCACAAATTCACAGCCACCTATTAATGATATTATTGATTATGATTCCTACTCTATCGTTGAAGGATGAAGAAGCTGCTACACCATTTATCATTCACTTTGTTGCACCTTCCCAAATCACTAAGCAGCAATGTTATTACAATCAGGTTAGCATCCACGAGCAATCTTCACACGGAAATGAAACGCTGCAATCTCTTTATCTCCAGGCTCTGCCGGGAAGGTGAAATCGATTACGCACGCAAGGTGTTTGAGGAAATG
This sequence comes from Glycine max, assembly GCF_000004515.6. Lineage (NCBI taxonomy): Eukaryota > Viridiplantae > Streptophyta > Magnoliopsida > Fabales > Fabaceae > Glycine > Glycine max. Next base: position 50,259,531 of record NC_038245.2, on the reverse strand, counting down.
CCTGAACGGGACATTGGTCTGTGGACCACAATGATAACTGGGTACTTAAAGTGTGGCATGATCAGGGAGGCCAGGAAGCTGTTTGATAGATGGGATGCCAAGAAAAATGTGGTCACTTGGACAGCCATGGTTAATGGGTACATCAAGTTCAATCAAGTTAAGGAAGCTGAGAGGTTGTTTTACGAGATGCCACTGAGGAATGTTGTGTCTTGGAACACGATGGTTGATGGGTATGCGAGGAATGGCCTAACCCAGCAGGCTTTGGACTTGTTCAGGAGAATGCCAGAGAGGAATGTGGTTTCTTGGAACACAATCATCACGGCGTTGGTGCAATGTGGGAGGATTGAGGACGCACAAAGGCTTTTTGATCAGATGAAGGATAGGGATGTGGTTTCGTGGACTACTATGGTTGCAGGTTTGGCGAAAAACGGGAGGGTTGAGGATGCTCGGGCACTCTTTGATCAGATGCCTGTTCGGAATGTGGTTTCTTGGAACGCAATGATCACAGGTTATGCTCAAAACAGGAGGTTGGATGAGGCTCTGCAGTTGTTTCAGAGAATGCCTGAGAGGGACATGCCTTCGTGGAATACCATGATCACAGGTTTCATTCAAAATGGAGAGTTAAATCGTGCAGAGAAGTTGTTTGGTGAAATGCAAGAGAAGAATGTGATTACTTGGACTGCAATGATGACGGGGTATGTGCAACATGGGCTAAGTGAAGAAGCATTGAGGGTATTTATCAAAATGCTGGCTACCAATGAGTTAAAACCCAACACTGGAACTTTTGTGACTGTGTTAGGAGCTTGTAGTGACTTAGCTGGTCTTACTGAGGGACAACAAATTCATCAAATGATAAGTAAAACAGTTTTTCAGGATAGCACATGTGTGGTATCAGCGCTGATAAATATGTACTCGAAATGTGGTGAGTTGCATACTGCTAGGAAGATGTTTGATGATGGGTTATTGAGCCAAAGGGATTTGATATCTTGGAATGGCATGATTGCTGCCTATGCCCACCATGGGTATGGCAAGGAGGCAATTAATCTATTTAATGAAATGCAAGAATTAGGTGTTTGTGCTAATGATGTCACCTTTGTTGGACTTCTGACGGCTTGCAGTCATACTGGTTTAGTTGAGGAGGGGTTTAAATACTTTGATGAAATTCTGAAAAACAGATCGATACAACTCAGAGAAGATCACTATGCATGTTTGGTTGATCTTTGTGGTCGTGCAGGAAGGCTGAAAGAAGCTTCCAATATCATTGAGGGGCTTGGGGAAGAGGTGCCATTGACTGTTTGGGGAGCGCTCCTTGCTGGATGTAATGTGCATGGAAATGCTGATATTGGGAAGCTTGTAGCAGAGAAAATTTTGAAAATTGAACCACAGAATGCAGGCACCTATTCATTACTTTCAAATATGTATGCTTCAGTAGGGAAATGGAAAGAAGCAGCAAACGTTAGGATGAGAATGAAGGACATGGGGTTAAAAAAGCAGCCAGGTTGTAGTTGGATTGAAGTTGGCAATACAGTGCAAGTATTTGTAGTTGGTGATAAACCACACTCTCAATATGAGCCCCTGGGGCATTTACTTCATGATCTACATACAAAAATGAAGAAGGCTGGGGACATGCCAGATGATGATTTATTAGTTAGTGTGGAATTTTAGTAGTATAAGTCTGTGCTGGTCAGTCAAAGCTTGGATTATGCAGTTGAGTTGAAATGTGGGACAGTTGACTTTGACTGGTACTGCTACAATGCACTTTTAACTTTCTATGACTGTAAAAATTAGTTATTTGGTCTCCTCCTCCTCCCAAACACACCAACATTTAAAGTTCAAAACTGCTATTTAAATTGCTTAAGAGAGATTTATTAGCTCATGTTCACTTTGTTTTTGTTCAGGTGATCTATCACTTTTTGAAAACTGTAAGAGCAATTGGCTTCTTAAATTCTGTTGATTGATGAAATGAGTAAGTTTATGATCACTATATTCCTTTGGTTTATTAGTTTGATGCTAATCAAATTTTTAACAAGTTATTAGTCAGTTTATTATCTTTATATGTATATGGATCTGGAGAACATTCAGTTGTGTACTGAATTGGAATCAAAAGAAACACAAACAGTGTAAAATCTCTAATTCTGCTCATGAATATTCTTTTAAATTGAACGACTTTTGATATAGGGAGTATAAAAATTTATAAATTCTTTGAAAATATGTTTTCACTTTAGGATTGTACTATTAGTTTATCTGCATTGGCTAGAAAATAATTGTGTTTTTCTTTTCTTCTTTTAAGAAATGTTATAAGTTGTAGTCATTGAATTGAAAACTTCAATTGTATTTTGACAAATAGTGCTTCATTCATTATCTATAACTCTGTTAGTGCAACTGTAGGCACATTGTAAATTAGTCCAGACAGAAGTAATACTAATTTTATACTATTCTGCTAGCCTTTTGTCTTTGTTTCCATTTTTTTTTGTACTATACTAATTTTTTGTTCTGTTTTACTTAGAAATAGACAAATAGTTGACTTAAGGCACACCAAAAGAACAGGTAATGTAGTTGCAGACCTGTTAGCTAAGTTAGCTTTTTCTTTCACAAATTCTGTTTGGATTGAGGAGGTTCCCTCTCAAATCCAGCATGCTGTAGATATATGAGGGCTGTCACAGCCTCTTTTCAGTTTTAATATATCATGACTTATTATTAAAAAAAAAAGGAATGAGACTGATCTGCTAGATAACTGTACTTAACTCTTTTCCTCCCCTTCAACTTGCACAGACTCAATCACCGACAACAATTGGCGGGACTTGCAGCACTCACCAATCAAATGGTATATTCTAGTCAGTGCCAGGCTGCTCCTATAGTGGCCTCATGCACATTGGTTGTATGCTGTAGCCATAGCTTAACCGGAAATTCAGAACAGCCTCCACTCCCTCTTGTGTAATTTCCCTCACTGATGTGATACCAGCTAGCACTACATATCCACCATCTGCAACAGATATTCTGGGTGATCGAAATGCAGTAAATTAAGCAAGCAATTTACTCCATTGATGAGGATGTGCTCATATTTGCAAAGCACGGTAATGGACTCTATTATTACTGTTGTTGAATCTGCACTGAAGATAACAAGAGCATTGCAACCTTTTGGAAGTACTAAACCTTTCGAGCATTCAAATACATAAGCTTTAAGCATTGAACTTAGTTTAGGTACATAAGATTCATTCAAGGTGACAATTTTAGTTTTTACTTTGTGAATGTTGTGGATAGTTCACTTTGCATACTTATCAAGACTCTATATATATATAAAATAAAATAAGACTTTTTTTCCTATGGGATGATGTCACCTGTCAATCTTATATTTATTTCTTCCAAAAAATATTAAATGAGATTATTTTATTTTTAATTCAAACAAATATAATTAACAATTAAATGCAATCAATTAACATTAATATAATAGATTCATTTTAATAAATTAATTACTAATAAGTTAATTATCAATCAATATTAATACATCAATTAATTTGTATTTTATGAATTGATATACATGAAAAATATACATTATGTATAAAGATTTTATACATGTCACAGCTTATATAAAAAAAAATATATAGAAAAATTATTATCACATTGTAATATTCAAAAGAATTGATAACTACATTAAATGAAAAATATATTTATATATATGAAAAAATAACCAATACTAATAAATTGGTGTTTTGTTGATAATTAATAGATATATTAAACATATTTAATTTCAAAATTTATTATATTTTTTCCAGTTAAAATTTATTATAATAAATTACATTAACTATCATTTTAATAATTTAAACTTAATTCAATCAAATAGATTTTCTATATCATTATACTTATTCTATATATGTGATTTTTTTCTCCCTCTTTTCTATTTTTTTAGTTTTATTTACGTTCTAACAAAAACTATTTATAGAAAAAACTGATTGGAATATATAATCAATATTTATTCTAATTAAATATGTATCTTAAATTCTGAATTATCATAACTTTTAAAAATTCTTATTCTAATAAATTAAAATTTCAATCGAGTAATATAGTTATCAATTTAATATATAATATTTGTTAATATTTTTATGTCCAGTCATTTAATTATTAAATTTAGAAAAATATATTTATCATTTAATTAAAGATATTACAAAAAATAGATATATAGTAAAATGTTTCATATTTAGTTAGAAAGAATATGCATAATGACAAAGAAATTCATACCTTCATATATTTGCTAATAAAGTTCACGTTAGATACTAAATTAGCATCTTTAGTGGGTACTCGCATATAATGCATACAATTGTACATGTATTTTCACTACATGTAAATACACATTAAAAATCTCTGTTAAATATTTTTAAGGGTTAGTTTTATTTTTAGTTTCTAAATTTTTTTATATTTATGATTTTGTTTCTTAAATTTTGTGAAAATTGATCAATATTTTTAAACTTTTTTCCGATCTTTTCTATTTATTTTAATAGTTAAGTGAAGATGTATCATTACTTTTAATATTATTATTATTATTATTATAAAAGTAATGATACATCATTATTTAATGGTTAAATTAGACGGAAAGAATGAAAAGATTGGACCGAAAAAAAATTCAAAGACGTTGGTCAGTTTTCGTAAAGTTTAATGAACAAAAATAATAAATATTAAAAAGTTTATGGACTAAAAATATAATTAAATAAATTTAAACAATTTTTTATTTTTATAAAAATATAAATGCGTACCTATGGATATTAAAAAAATCCACGCATATCTGGTTAATGGATACTAATGAGTGAACACACAACAAATATCTATCTGATGAGACACTCCGTCCATTGTCATCCCTAGGCATAATTTCATATTTAATTTTTTTAAGAAAAAAATTAAATAAAAAACTTATAATGTAATATATATATATATATATATATATACTAACATATATAAAAATTTAAAAATAATTGATAAATATATTATAAAATATAATAATAATATAAAAAAATTATAAATTATAAATTCAACACCCATGCATTACACGGAATATTACGCCAATATTGTCGAATATGTTAGCCTCATATTCACATCAATGCTTGTGTATTCTGGTTAAAGAAAAGGCTAAAATGCAAGGAACTCCCTTAAACTATATTAGTGAGGTTCGGTAAATCCATGGAATTCAAAACCTAACAATTCACTTTCTAAACTTATTAAATCATGCAAATAAGTATATTAAATCCTTGAAAAGCAATTTATTCAACAGTTAAAGCAAATGTAAAATAAGATAGCTTTGCACATAACAACTCTAGCTATATATTAAATGAAAACTTAGAACAGTCTTTTTACCCTAGAAGCCTCAAGTCACCACGTTCAATAGTTGAAGCATTAAACATTATAGTCGTTTATAAAAAAAATTTATACAGTATATTAAATTAATAATTGATTCATATAATTTATTTATTTTCTTGATTTCCATATTTTGCATCAGAGTTAAATATACTTTCTTAAATATTTTTAATTAGTTAAAGATTAAATAATTTTTAGTTTATGACAAAATAAATTTTAATTATATTTTCATTTTATAGTAGTTTCTTTAAAAAAAAAATGAACTAGTCCATTTTACATCACTCCCAGTCGATAACCTTCACGTTGTAGTGCGTGTTTGGAAACTTATTGAGAAACGTTTAAGATGTGAAAGCTATATTTATTAACTTATGAAAATTATATCTAAAATGTAAAAAATTATATCTGAAATGTGAAACCAAATATGTTAGTATTAGATTCAATTTTCAAAAGTAAAATATTAGTTTTTATATAAAGACTGTTTAATTTGAGAAAATAGGCTAGACAGAGCATAATTTAAAATAATTTTACACTATTTTTAATAACAAATTATGATATAGGTTAAGTTTATTGATTTTTACTGTTATATTAATACTGTAAGATTATTCTACATTGATATTATATCACCATCAATTTCTTTTAATTTATTTTTTTATCTTTTACATCAAATGCCTAATGAAGTTAAAATATACTATCTTAAATATTTTACATTATTTAAAAATTAAATAATTTTGTGTTTATGATAAAATTAATATTTTTTTCAATAAAAAAACCTTTTTGGTCACTTATATATATACACCACATATATAGGATAAAGAATAGTTTAACTTAATATATTCTCAACATAATGGGAGGGTATAAAATCTCAACGATTTCACTTTATGATTATTTGGGGATAATGGAATTATTCAAATTTATCATAGTTTTCTTGATTTTATATATATATATATATATATATATATATATATATATATATTTATTTATTTATTGGTAGACATCATAATTTTTTTTACAACAAACAATTATGTTCAAAACTCTCTTCCTCAGCTGTCCCGTTTAGATGATTTTCTGTTTGTAGTTTTGAAATTTTGTAAAATCAAAATCTATTTTAGTGTTTAGTTGTTAATTTTTAACTTTAATTTTAAAATATGTTGCAAAATAGAAAAAAAAAACAATGTCATATTTATATTAAACAAAAACAATGCAAAAAAGAAAGGATATATACAACAAACGAGGTAGGGTTAGGTAAAGCCAACTACTGAAATCCACAAACTTATTTGTAGTTGACAATTTTTTTAGCTGACAAAAAAAGTTGGCAAATCATGGTATGCATTCATAAGAGTTCACTTGGTGGGACTTGATGTCAGATTCTATTAGTGAAAGGAATGATCTTCGTAGTTATAGGTTATGTTCACTTGTTGTGATGCTTTTGCATGACCAACCTTTTTATTAAAAAAAATTAACCACGCTTCATTGTAATATTCCAGTCGATTAAATAAGTTGATATTCACTAATTAATAAATAATGATATCGATCCATTATATTGACACTACTTTTTCAAAATTGAGTTGTACTAAAATTTTGTAAAGTAATTATAATAATTGATTGAAAACTATCCATTAATATTTACTGATTTAATTTGCAATTGATGATTATAACTATTCAACTTTGTTTTAAAGTGAATCTCACTTTAAAACAGACAAATTCATGGACATTTATTGTACTTCTTTTATATATTACAACCTGGCATCTTGATAGGAGCAGACAGTGTGCTTGGGGGCTTAATATAAGAACAGTTTGATTTGATAGTAAGTTGTCTGAAGATCCGCAAAATAATAGAAAATGCAAAGGGTCGAGGTTGTTTGAAAATCACGGATCTTTCATAGCTTATCATGAATGTTAACATGAGACAGAGCATAGCATCTTATCTCAGAATGCAATTGGAAGATTATTTGGGTCCATACAATGTGTTTGTGGAGTGCTGATTTCTAGTTCAACAAAACTAAGTTTTTTCTTCTTCTTTCTTTTTTTTTCCAATGGGATGACAAGGTGAGATTTTAACATGTTAGGCTTAATTTGTCTCCCATTTCCACATGCAACGAATCCTTTACAACATGGTAATTTGGCCACGCAGGCTATTTTTTGGTGTTCAAACACGGCCCACGTGTACTAATAACATCACCAATCAAATCATGCCACGTGTGTGTATGTGGATCTGGCCTAATCAAGTTTCTACCTAGTTTGTTGTCAGTTAAAGCCTTACACCATATATTTACCTTATCCATAGCCACATTGATTGATTGGATCCAATACTGAATAGATTCTCAAGTCCACATAGATCATGCAAGGACCAATGAAAATTTTTGGGCACTATAGAATCAAATGAAGTACTTAAGATAATGTCAAATATTCTGGCATATATAATCTACAAACTTATCTTTATTCTTCAATCAAAACATAAATTCAATTATACATTCAGCATTCACATATTCCAATTTTGAATATTTTATTTTCTTGTACATTTTTTTTCCTGCACAAACATGCAGAGTGTAATCAGAGGTAGCTAGCTAGATTCATCTCATATAGAGCCTATATAAATGTGAGAGGAATCTTTTTACCTCTACAACAAAATGAAAAAAGAAAAAAAATAATAATCTTCATTATCTTGAGAGGGGACAAATTGCTTTGGCCCCACTTTCTTAACATGTTCTGGGTTCATTCTCAATGGGTCTAATTAAAGTTTCCAACTTCACGTAAATATCTTGTTCCTCGGGGTTATCTTCACTGGTAACCCATGTTTGGGCACTGGAAAAGGACCATATTGAATTCCATCTTCATTTCCCACAACTTGCCACCTAAATCAACCATAAAAAAATGAGGATGAGCACTTACAAATTAAGACTAAATCTGTTTGAACTTTGACATTTTTGGCAAATAGTCCGTGTTCTTCCAAATCATCAGAATTGGTGTCATATACGTCTTTTTTTTTTTTTTTTTATCAATTCCTAAATTGTAACTGACTCTGACAAATTAGAAGCTTATATTTTGTATTTTATTTATAGAGTTCTTTTTTTATATACAAGTAAAACTTCATTAATAAACAAAGTACAAGAAGTACTCTAACCCAAATACAAGACTTTTATAAGGATATCCAAGAAATATATAGATAAAGACAAACTACTGGATCAATATTGTCCATCTTGGCCTTAAATCATGTTCATGACCTAATCTTTATTAAGTTTAAAACACTACCAAAATAATTTAAAATAGTTAATTAATTTGATCGTACAAGATTAAATAATAATATAAAAAATATTTATATACTACTACTAGATTTTTCTTTTAAAGTACTGTTAATAAATAGATTCTAATTAAATTCTTTTATTGTTGTGGATATGATTATACAATAACCATTACCTTTCATCAAATTGACAAAAACCCATCTTGTCAATGTGATGGTACTTATATATAATATGCAGGCATCACATATATTCTAACATTCTCTAACTAAATAGTAGTTACATTGTTTCGAATGTAAGAGCAAAATGGGTAAAGTGGGTCAGGGTCACATTCAAATTAATATCCGTGATGAGGACAAGGTGAAATATGATGATGTGGTGTGTAATTGTGCAGAGCTACGTGTGGTGTCAAGTAAAACTTGTTCTATTAATTGAAATTTGACTGCTAAACATTATGGAGTTTGTCTTGGTTCTCAGATCGAACTGGCGGCAATCCACATGTGTTGTTTTCATTTTATCAACCCTAGCAAGCTAATTGCGTGGACTGATTTTTTTTGTGATTCATTCATATATAAAACATATGTACATGTATTTAGATAATTAAAAGCCAAATTATATGATTTAAATGTTTTGCAAACCTATAATCTTTGTCTTAAACTAAGGCACTATTCCCTTTCCATAATATTTTCATTCACCAAATTAACTCATATATCAAACACCGACGTTTCTAAAATTTAAATTGTTAGGTTAAAGCTTCTTCAAAACTAAATTTCCTATGAGTAGATGATGTATCGCCTAACAATTTCCTATAACCAAATCTAATATTTGACGTAAAAATGAAAATTAGATAACTTAATACTGATTTTTTTCATTGCTTTGGGATCATTCTGAAAAAGAAAGCACGTCTACTTTGTTAAGCCTTTAAGGTGCCATTCTATGATTGAGTGTGTCCTACGAGTGTGAAGTTTTGAGTATGAGTAGTAATTCTGGACCAGGTTTGCTTGGGAAACTAAAGGACAATTAACCCTGATTGGCCCAGATAGTAATAAAGATCAATGTGAAGTCACATTCATTGATTAAGTGGTTATGAAAAGAGAAGGCTTTCTTATTGAATAATTTTTTTTATTCCTTTCACAATATGATTGTTACTATTAATTTGATGTTTACAAATTTTATAAATATAGTTTTTTCATAATAGAAAATAACATCAAAATGGCTTTTTTTCTCTTTCTATTTTATTCCTTTCACAATATGATTGTTACTATTAATTTTACCAATTTTTTAAAGAGAATTTAAACAACTATTTCTCCAAAAATAACCCCACCAAATATGACCTGAATTAATATCACATATTATAAGTAAGGGACTATATTACGATAATATTATTTACAAGGACTATATTATATCTTTCAAGGAGAAAATATAAAATTCACACTTTTTTAAGTTGGCTATTTGTTTGACATACACGCGAGTTCTTTGCAATCAACTACCTATTTAAGATAACTACTTACAGCGATTTTCTTTGAGTTTAACGTTAATTATATTTACACCTTTTTTTAATTAAAATTGTATCTAGTGGGCATTTGATTCAACTTATTTTGCACAAATTATTATTTTTTTAGAAATTTGAGGGAAAAATTATCTCTAAAAAAATTAACTTTTGTCCTTGATTGCTCCCTTATTTTGTTATGTTTTATGGTACTGTATGTACGCATGATTTGTACATAAAAGTGGGAAATGTGCGTGATGATTTTAATTTAAAAAAACAGAGGGTGATCATGTGTAAAAATAATACTTCAAAGTATAATTTGTAACATACTTTTTTAATATAAAATAAGAGAAATATACTTTTTTAATAATAAAAAAAACTTATGTTATTGTAGTTATCCTGCATATTTATATTTAGCAAGAACTTTCTTTAATATTCTCAAGCTAGGATGATGACAAGTTAGGCAATTACATGTGCGACAGTCTTATGAATACGTTTGGCGACAATACCATGCATGTGTGCCACGTATATATACGTATGAGATACATGGTTATTGATGAAATCCCTACTCACTTGTTCACTAGCTATAATGTTTTGGAATGTACACTCTAAAAGAAACCCTTTTTTTTAATGCGTCAAAAAGGACCACTTCCATATATTAAGGAACATGCAGCTACCACTATATAATTAGGACCACCATGATCAATCAATCAATCTTCTGTATATAATGGTCAATTGAGAGATCTCTATCGTAGCTGACAAACTAATTTTGCAAAAAAGTTCATGCAAGACCCAATTCTTAGCTTGTAATGAACTCTATAAACGGAAAGTGTTATATAATTGGTCACAATAATCATGCCTACAAAGAAGGGTTAAGTTATACAAAGTTTTTATTTCAGTCATTATTTGCTCGTGGTTATATGTCTCAGCCCTAATTTCTACACAATTACCTTAATGATAATGTCACTATGTCATACAGATGAATAAGATGTATGTTATTAGTGAAAAAAAATTATGCATTGATATTATATTATTATTTAATTATATATATGTATATATATATTGATATGATTTTTAAGTTAATTATTATAAAATTTAATAAATATATCATGCATAGTCATGTATGACTGAATGCTGGTATAAAAATTATTTTATACAGTACATAACTATTAATATATCATGATATTATATATTAAGAAGTGAGAAAAGTTTGATATATATATACCTGTAAGAAAGGGTAAGATGATGAAGGAGGACAAGAAGCTCAAGCTTAGCCAGCTCACTGCCTGGACAAGAGTGGACTCCATTTCCAAAAGGCATGTATGTGTTTGGTCTCGGTGGCACCTGCAGCATCACATAAACTTAGTCAAACCTATATCCCTTTGGCTTTAACACCTCTTTCTTTCATATATATATATATATAAATGTGTCCTAGTACCATATATGCAGCAATATTTGTCTGCTGTTGAGCAAAAAGGATAGAGAAATAAATTAATTATCCTACTACCCTACAAATTTATATCACGTGCCTCTGATACTCGCAAGATTGTGAAAAACACTGAATCACCTTAGAAGGGGAAGATTCAAATAGGTAACGAATGGGACTTTACAGCAGGATAATCTCTAACCATTCATAACCTTATGTTTCTGACGTAAAAGATAAAATATAACCCCTGGTCCCGAAATCATTGCTTGAATTCTTATTATAATGTAGTATATATATATATATGAAGTTAGATAAATGAGATATATATTTTGTTGTTGGATGTGTAAAAGGAGAGAGATATTCATCAATAAGATTAGAAAAAGAATGCAATAGTGGGTTTTGACATCACATATATGTTAAGGATATATATGCATGAGTGTTATTTTATTTTATACTCCGTTATCATCATTTAAAACTCATTGTTAAATTTCCAGCATATTTTACCTCGAATCTTGAAGGGTCAAACTTCTCTGGCTGAGGGAAGAAGTCAGCAGAATGATGAATGCTTCTGAAGAGGGGAAGGACCTTCCAACCTTTTGGAATAGTGTAACCTTCCAACTCAACATCTGTTACTGCTTCTCTGAATGTGAATGACAAAATGCTTGCACTTCTCAGTGTTTCTTGGATCACCTGATGAAATTCAGTTTAGTAGTATTATAATTATTTCACAACCTTTCTAATATTTAACAAAATTAATCATGCCTGATTGAGATATTAATTAAATTCTTATTTTTTAAAAATGAGAAAAAAAAAACTAGATTTAATTTGAATCAGGCCTTGGAGATGAGCTGAAGTTATCATAACGATACTTTCCACAAAAAATAAAAAGGAAAAGAAAAAAACAACTAGCTATTTTTGTTCCCACTTACTTCATACTTCTTTTGTTTCTTTTTATCTTATTTGAAAAGATAATACACAGATTAATAAATATAATTAGTGTTTTTATTTTAAAATATTTTTAACTTTCTAATATAATCTCCACTATTTTTTATTTTATTTATAATAAACATAAACATATAAATTATTCAAGAATTATATAAAAATAGGTATGTTTGAAAAGTGATATTTAATATTATGTTGAACTTCTAGGTATGAATACAAATATTCTGTCAAAAAAAAATCTTCTAAAAGTAGTCAAATAAAAAAATGGAAAGAGCGTCAAATATTTAATTTTTCCTATTTATGGTAATATCAAATTAATGATAAAAAAATAGTTACACCAAATTTGTCAATGTCAGTTAATGTCTTCCAAGTGATTTTTTAGTGGACAAAATTGATGACATTATTTGTCATTTAAAATTTAATCTGATGTTTACCAAAATCATCAACAACTCTTTTTTCAAAGAAAAGAAAAGAAAACTAAATGATTAAAAGCAAGCAAGAAAGTAATTAATATACCCGGCTAGTGAACGGCATCTGCCTGGTATCATCCCACGAAAGTCCACGATTTTCCATAGCTAGTTTGTTTTTTATTCCTTCTTGTTCTTTCTGCAAAAAATAAATTTTACAATGAAAAGAATCAAAATCAGCCATAATAATCACTTGACAAGCTTTGGGGGGCATATGTACTTTAAGTGAGAGAGAGAATAATAATTAATATTAGGAGTAAATAAGATATAGAAAGATGATTAATTTTGACATAATGTAAATTGATTGATAATAAAATTGAATAATGAAAGAGAGAAAAAGTGTGACCGTCACAGCTTCCAATAGATTGGCGTTGTCGTGCAAGTACTTGAGGACCCATGTTAGAGCACTTGCTGTGGTGTCATGTGCAGCAAAGATGACACCAATGAGATTATCAGCAACTTGAGAATCTGTGAGCTGCTGATAGTACTTGTTGTTCTTCTCACCTCGAGCTTGCAATAGAACTCCCAATAGCCCCCCACCATAATTTGAACTTTCCTTTCTTCTCTCTATTATCCTCCTTATGCTCTCATTCAAATGCCTCCTTGCCTACATTCATATAAAGGGTGTTGAATTTAAAGATCATATAATACTGTTACACAGAATACTGTCATATAATTTGAAAGTTTAACCCCAAGAAAGAAGAGATAAGTGCTGAGTTTAATTTTTCTTCCTAACAAATTAATATCCCTGATAAAAAAGTTACTAAATAAAATGTTAATTAGACTTTTAGTGAAAATCTACCTGAAAATGATTATACAGGTATAAACTGTAATAGTAGCTAGTAAATGAATTACTACGAAAGCACTTTGTTGAAAAAATAGATTAGTCTTTTTTTTAATACTAAGATTGATCTTTTAATTATGCACAAATGATTGAAAATAATTGTGCAAAGGCTATATGGTACGGAATTTTTTTATAGCAAAAACTGTATATGAACACCGTGGGTTTTGTCCCACTTCTATGCTTTTATTTTTATTCTTTTAAAAGTTTTAACTTATTGTTTAACTAAATAAAATACTGCCACGTTGTCTCATAATGATTCGTACGGAAATATCTCTCGTAATCAATTCGTATCAAAATTATTCGTACTATCTAACGATTTGCAATAATTATTCAAGTCCTCGGTTACATAATAATAATAAATGTACAAACTATGCAAAAACAGGGCAAGAAATACAAAACAGGATAATAAGAAATACATTTTACATACCTTCATTGCCTTCCAATAGGAAGTTCCAGGAACATTTAATGGATAAGAGTTGTATCCCTTCTCCAAGCAACGATAGAGCTCCCTGATTTCTTCCATTTCAAGCTCCTTTATTTCCCCAAAAGCTGAGATTGCAGCTACTTCAAATGCATACTAATTAAATGAAACCAAGAAAATTTATTGAGATTCTAAATCCACATAATGAAATAAATACTTTTTTTTATCACATTTTCGTTTTCTTCTTATTCCTCTTTCTACTATAATCCAACCAAAATGAAGTTAATATTTATCGTGATTCTTAATATTTCTTGGTACACAAAAGTCAAACTAGGATTAAAATTTATAAGCTAGCTCATGCATATTATTCAAATTTCCACCATGAAGACGACTAAGTAGCGTGCTCTTAATATGATAAGATATGGTTAATTCTGAAAGTTTTGACCGACATATGTGTAGATGTAGTTAAGTTATGTCATGTGAGATACCTTTTTCATCTCTTGCAAGGTGTTGATAGTTTTGTAGGTCCAAGTTGGCACCATTTTGATGACAATTCGCTCGACCTCAGAGACTGAGTGCTTAATTGTGGAGGGTAAAAAAGAGGCTTGAACCAACCTCTTGAGCATGGAGTGATAGGCACCTTGTTGAAAGAACACAGCCTCTGGCCCTATCAACTTCTCTTTGCTTGGAGGGTATGTTGGCTTGAAGAGATGTGCTTGAGTCACAAGCACAATTCTAGCGGCCTCAGGGCTTGATATCATCACACAAGGACACCCCAATATGTTTGTCTTGAATATATCTCCATACCTACACGTACAATCCAGAATCATGACTCATCAAACACAAATTCAAATAAATATGTTTCAGTCAGATTGGTGTTACGCTGGATTCAACGGAGAATCAAACACATCCTTAATTGATTTTGCCAAATGCACTTTTATAAACTTCTTTTAATGATTTATTATAACAAGCTTCGATCCCAATCAAATTAGTTACATGAATATTAAATTAAATTGTTTACTCACGTACTTTTTTTTTTTTTTTATGAGTTTGTATAGTATATGAGAGGAGAGGTACATATTGGCATGCATGAGTAATATATATATGATACCGTTTTTGTCGGTTAGAGAAGAAGGAATTTGGGTTTTGAGTGTAGAGCTTGAGGGTCTCTCCTAGATAAGGCCAACCCATGGAACCAGGAGGCAATTTTTTGTGCTTGTGGTGGTGCCAGCAGTGGAGGAAAGGGAAAAGAAGAAGAAAGAAAGAACTGAAAAGCAGGGATGTGATGATGAGAAGGAAAGAAATAATAATAGCTTGCATGGTGGAGGAAGTGAATAAAAAGAGAGAAGAAGGGGAATAGAAAAATATAGAGATGGGAGGGATAGTGATATATGTATAAGTATAGATGAAAAAATAAAAATGTGGGGGTGTCGGTGTGTGAGGAAAAGGTTTTATAAGTGTGGCAGGTTGGGGTCGGGACAGGCGTCACCACCACCTCCAACTTCAATTGCCACAAATAACCACCTCTCTATTCTATAAATAACAAAACAAAAAATCTAGAATTCTCTTCTTCAATCAATTAAGATCCACCTCTGCTTTATTTACAAGCTAATAACAATATCAATCAACTATATTATAACAAATTTTACATCTTATTACAAAATGTTATATAGTTGGTAAATTATCTTATTTGTTGGTTTTAGATGTATTCTTTTTCAATAACAATTTTATTTGAAGTACAATGGAACATTAAATAAGGATATATATATTTTTTAAATTGTATTATATGCTTTTAATTTTGTTTTAAACATTTAAACATTTTATTGTTTAACCGTTACTGAATTGGTGAACACACTGATTAAAAGTTCAAGGTTTAAAGGGAGTGAATCAGTTTTAGTAAAATATTATTTTTTTAAAATATATATATATATATATATATATATATATAATATTAAACATAAAATAACATAATAGGCATAAATTTATAATGCGAAAATTTTAACTTCACTTTAAAGTGTCATTATAAGCTATAACATACAACAAAAATAAATATATATCATAATAATATTTAAGTTCAACAGTAATAAATAAATTTATTAACAACAACAATAAATAAAATCAATCAGCAATCCTTTTTTAAAATTGTGATTTTTTGTGGAACCGTCATAATCGCCGATTTTTAACAGTTTTTCCAGTTCTTGATCAGTTTCTCCGGTTCAACAGCACACAGGTTTTGAAGCTTAAACCAATCGAACAGGCCCCGGTTTATGGTTGAACTGTCCGGTCCGGACCGGGTCTGACAATCATGTGTTGAACAGAAGCTTTTTATTTGATTTAATGTCTTCATAACTTTAAATCAATTATTTTAAATATGACATTTGAATGATACATTTCTTTTTTAAACGTTGAGTCTTCAATTAGCTTTAATGGTCTTGAAACCTTTTTAAAGCCATGTGAATATATATATATATATATATATATATATATATATATATATATATATATATAGGAAGACAAACCCCAAAAAAAAATAAAAAAAAAATGAATGAGAACGTGATACTGTTGAAAAATAAACGTGATACTTTTTTAAACGTTGAGTTCACATTTTTTTTTCGTTTTGAGGATTTTCGAGCAATTTTGAGCTATGTGAGGGTTAGCTTGTAGGGCTTTCTTCTGTGAAGAGAGGATTCTGGCTCATGTTGCATTTGCAACAATATTATATTATGTTTGTATTTGATATCTGCACTAACAGTATACGTCAAAGACTAAAATGAAATAATATAATCAATAATTATTATTTTAAACAATTTAAAATACATTAAGTTGCCGGTATTAATAAGAGTATATATATGTTGGTAATAAAAAAAACAAAAAAGAAAATATTAATTTAATTAGGTTTGTATCGTAATCAAATAGGGGCCATGATTGAAGGGGTGGTCCTACATTTTCCGCAGGATCTCATTTGTCCCTGTGCTTAATTTATCAACTCCATCCGTTGCTTCAATTTAATTTGCTATCTTCATAAAATAGGATAATGCTACTTATTCAAGGTCTGAATCAGCTGGAAGACTAAAGAAAGGAAATTTATCTATTTTTTAGTTTGCATATATATTAAATGACATAAATATCCTTAACTAATACAGAATAACAGTATGATAAATAAGGACAATTTAATATATTTTTTTTTATCAAGGGACAATTTAATCTTTATATATGTAAAAGTATTAACTTTAATTTTTCCATTTTTATGGATCGATGAAATACTCTTTCATGTTCTCTCCAATTTTCCATCTTTATGGATCGATGAAATACTCTTTCATGTTCTGTCCAATTTTCCATCCTATGCTCTGTTCTCCGTCGAGCAATTAATAACGAAAAATATCAAAAGTGTATAATTAATGTCACAGATATGACTCGTATGAGGCGGTTTGGTAATTGCGAGGCCGAAACAACATGCTTTCAGTAGCAACTCTGGATCCTGCAGCTCAATAGACGTTGCATGCGAGGCAACAGTTACTTCTCAAAGCAACGTTGCTTTTCCTTATCAAATTAAAGAAAAAAGCTATAAAATATTATTTCAACCACCGGATAATAAGGATATATTTCAAGGCAAAATTATATTTTTTTCCTCTATTTTGTCTCTAATTTCGAATTTTGTCCTCCCATAAAATTATTCACTAATTTGATCCTCGTATTGAAATTATGACGGTCATGTGTCACACAATGTTGTTTTCATAGAATGTCATTCAATTTTTTTACACTACCAAAATTTCTAAAATTTATCTTATTTTATTCTCAAAAAATTCTCAATTTCTACTTTGATTTGTTTTCATTCAATGAATTCAAACCAAAATTCCTCCAAAATCCGTGGTTTAATTTCATACCAAATTTTCAAGTTCCCACAAATTCAAATTTGTAAATTTTTTCAAATTTATCAAACCCACAATAATCCAAATTCAAATATGGCAAATTTTGAATATCTTACACTCTCATTTCTTCTATATCAATTTTCTATGTATTAATCACCACCAATTAACCCTTCCATGAATCAAAGCTCTTCAATAATTACTAGTAGTGAGCAATGTAATTAAAGATAATATGGCAGACCATCGACTTTGCATCAAAATCTCAAATTCTATCATTTTCCACCCAAGTTGGATAGAAAAATATTGATTTCAATGAAGGAGTAGGAGAAGAAGAAGAATAAGCATCCCAAATATTGAGGAAGATGATTGTCTCACCAACTCATGGCTATATGTTTTGAAGAATGCAATTGTTGGGATAAACTAAAAAAAGTCAACTTTTTGGTAAAAAATTGTAATAGTTGTCGTGAGCAACATTGGAAGTTGAAAGAAACGTCACATCTAAAACATTGATGGCAAAAGATCAATCGAATCTGTAAAAAAAAATTCTTATATGTTACAAACAAGCCTATTAAAGAAAGAAGAGTGGTGGCTCCGAGATTAACATCATGTGAGATACACATGCGATTTATTTTCAAGATAAAATGACAAGTTTCAAATAAGAAACTGTATGGCTTATGGTGAGGAAGGAATCGAAATGATTGACACAATATGAAGGATCTAGTAAGAGAACAAATGTTTATGCTTCTGGAGCTTATTCATCTTCTTCTAATCTGAATACACCATCAAGTTATGAGTCATTGGAAGCAACAAAAGAGAGTTACTGCAAAGGAAATTTATTCATAAGTAATTAGCTATTTGCAAGGAAATAGTATAAATGAGTGATGTATACATGAGGGTCCCATTGGAAGCAACTCATGTGAGTTGCTGCAATGTGGATGCTCTAAGTTTTCAAGGAACCTTAGGTCAAGAATTTTAAATTCTTACGTTTGATATGCATTTTTAAAAATCATTTTTAAGAATCTAACATTCTTAGGTATAATTTTAAATTGAGTTTCTCACAAAATATTCCCATAATAGGTGATAAAAATCTAACTTTTTTGAGTTAAAAAAAGTTTTATTGTGGTAAATATAACTAAAGTTTTTCATATTACTCTTATTAAATCATTTAATTTAATAAATATTTAAACATTTTGGTAAAAATACATCACGTTAATATTTGATTTACAATAGCTTATATAAATATTTCTTGAAATTATGATTATCAGAATTTATGATTTCAAAAAATCATGATTCTTGAGTATAAAAAGACTTGTAGCAAATACTATATTATGATTGCTTTTCTTCTCACCCGCAAACTCCATCCTCTTCAACAAGCATTGTCCTTCTTGTTAATTAGTCTAGATCTCTAACAATGGAATTCATGTTTAGGATGTCTAAGACTGACACAACTCAATTTCAAAATTCACCGATAATTTATAATAGATACTACATGAGATGTCTTATTATGCAAATTCATCCTATTCAATGTGTGAATAAGATAAAATATAATATTTTATTGACGTGATATTGAATGATGATGTGATAATAGGTGTATTGTCTAATACATATGTTAACATTATTAAATTACACTTTTGATCCCTTAAGATAATAATACCAAAGGGACTAAAACATAATTAAGTCATCCCTTAGGATAATAATATCAAAGGAACTAAAACATAATTAAGTCATGTTAACATATGTGTAAGGTAACATTAGTTTAAATATCACTTTCATGTTAGAGAAATATTTTGAATACTAATGAATTACTAGAGGAACAAAAAATGTATAATTATAACAACTAGAGGATCCAATTTTATTTTTTTTAAAAAAACAACAACAAAGAGATGGCACAAAAGGACAAGAGAATCCAATTTATTGCAATTGGAACTTGAGAGATAAAAAATGCACAATTGCAATACTTAAGCCTAAAAAATACATTAATTATTTAAGATATCTCACAACGTTTTTTAACATTAGTCATATATATATATATATATATATATATATATATATATATATATATATATATATTTCTTTTGCTTTACAATTTTTTATAATTTTTATTTTTTCATTGATTTATTTTAGTTATTTTGATATAATTTTACAATTTAGAAATTAAAATAATGTATAAAACTAAAGAAGAAATATTAAGATAATTTTTATATAATTTTATCATTTAAAACGGAATAATCTATTAAAAAATTAAAAAAATATTATAATTATTTTTAAAAGTATGCAATTTGGATAAAAACGGAAATATTGTCACATAAACACATAATATTATATCATCCACCTCACAAATAAAATATGATATCAAATATAAACTTGTTAGAGATTAACTTGTGCACATCAACTTATAATATTTTTATCCTATGCTACTCTTATCTAACTCTTACATCATATCATATCCGCCAATCAAATCTAATAGTTTTGGCATGGAGGCATGCAGCCATCGTGGTTCTTTTATATAAAACATTTAAAAACGAAAATAAAAACGATAGAGTTATAATAATAATAATAATAAGTTTAATTACTCATTTAATTTCAATACTTTTTAAACTTATTTCTTTTAGTCCTTTAAGTAAATTTTTTAGTTTCTAAAATTTAATAAGTACATTTTTAATTTTTGAAATTTACATTTTAATTCTCAAAAATTTTCCGTCGTTAAATTTTTTAACTAACAAAGTTAAAAATATTTAACATCTCACGAGAATTAAAATATAAGATTCAGGGTCTAAAAAAATTATTTATTAACTATAGAAACTAAAAAAAATAAATTTGAAAACTATAAAAATTAAATGAGTAATTAAATTTAAAAAAAAATAGTTCATTTGTTTATAGATTGGGCCATTTAACAGAAGACCGCATGAGCCAAGTTTTGGTTTTTTTTTTTTTTAATTCAAGCAAGTAAACAGAAAACTTACCCAACTCAATGGACCACAAAAAACCAATAAAAATGCAAAAACTTAAACTCAACAAGAATATAAGCGTTTTTTTAAATAAAATATTTAATTTTATGATTTTATGACGTATTTATCTAAACTGCTTTTATTTAAAATAATTTTTTTCTGTTTTTCTTAAAAAAACAAATCTAAAAATTACTTATTTTAAAAAATAATTTAGACAAACACATAAAAAACATAAAAATGTTTATTTTATTAAAATAAATACTTTTTTTTTAAAGAAAAGTAAGCTTAAACAAACTCACCTAAGTATCTATTTATTAAAAAACATTTATTTTAAAATTTAAACAAAGTCGCCTATATTCAGTTTGAAAAAAAGGAAATGTTCAATGTACATCCATTTTTTCCCATATCCTGTTGACTTTCCCACTTCATTTTATTTTTGACAAACTAGATGAAGTGGAGAGAAAGATATAAAATAACTATGTCAAGGTTCGTTGTTGATGTAATATGCCACACAAGTGAGATAAAAAGAAACCACAACAACAAACTTTGAGGGTGATACTGTCATTAATCATTATTTAGTTTAATAGAACTAGGATTTTCGGTACATCACCTTGAGTTGGATTTTGACCTCTAAAAACATACCAACAAAATCAATCCCACAAAAAATTTATCATCCTTGGTATGTCAACAAAAATAACATCCAAATAAGGATCACAAATACAACTTTCTATGAGACAAAAACAAGGGAATTCTCGACTGGCTAGCTCCATCTTCTCCTATCCTCTTCTTCATCCACCGGATTATACCATTCCGGCCTGCGCTTAGTATTGCTCAGCCTGTAGTTCAGGAAGAGTTCCTCATCTTGGAGAGGCCTAGTAGCAATCAAAACAAGAGTTTTTAGTGTTGGAACATTTGATCCACTATTTCTTGACCCTCCACCAGACTTGAACCAAAAGCTGCCAAATCTCCTCATATTTACTTCTGCGTTTCCAAACAACACATTTGGAATGTAGACTCTCATGTTGCTTTCGGTCAATGGAAAGTCATAAGGGCAAATCATGACATTTGGTTGCACCCCTTTTGGAGGGTGATTGGCAAAATGAGCTAAGGCTAATGGGTTTCTACGCTCAATCACTTCATTGTTACCTCCTTGGTAGCCTTCCAAAGGCTTACTCAGCAGTTTCCAGAACCTTTCTGAACCTTTCTCAGGCTCAGCTCCTTTTACATCAGGCTTGATTTCTCCGGTTTTTCTACCATTCCACAGTTCTCGGTTGTCACCTCCAGAACCCCAAGGTTGAGCATTGATGACATTTCCATCATATCTTGTAATCAAATAGGGGTTCAGTGTATCAACCTTTGGGTACCCTGGAATGTAACGGTAATAAGCTGGAGAGTAGACTATGCCTGGATAAAAGGCCACTACAGCACCAACATCTACTGTGCCATCTAAAAAAAGACCCTGGCCAGCATCCTTGTGAGGTATTTGAGAAGGTGTGACATTAACTGTGTAGCCAAGTTGATCTTTTAAATTTTGAGAAACTACAGCTTGGCTTAATGGTCTTGTCTTGGGGGAAGCTGCTCCAAAAGCAAGTGGCTACAGTGAACAAGCAAAAAGTAGAAAATATTGCAAAAATATGAAATTATAAATGAATAACTAAAGTTAAATTGTTACTAAAATAGGTTATTTTCTGTATCCTTGTCTATCTAAACTCTAAGGGTTGTTTTGGTAGATTGGAATGGAATTGGGAAGAAATATTTGAATTAAAGTAGTGTGGTGGAGGTGCGGAACTCATTTTTTTGAAAATTTCCCTTCTTTTCTCACCTATTTCTTCATAACCAAACCCACCCTAAAGGAAGACATGGAAATTTGATGACATGTTGAGTCTTGAAGTGTCAAATATAAGGATTAGGATATTTTGATTCAAAGACATGGAAATTTGATGACATGTTGAGTCTTGAAGTGTCAAATATATCAATTCAAACAGGCACATTGAACCTGGCTGTTAATTTCTATTCCTAAGACTCACCAAGATTGCATAAGGCAACAGAAAGAAAGGGGGTCAAACTCACCAAGATTATTATAGGCAGGATCATTCCTACTACCCACAGCAAAACCAAGCCCACTTCGGCGAGGCACGGTGTTTTGCAGTTGATGTTCATTTACCATCTTTTCATTTGGAAGTAGAATTTCATCCATGAAAGTGCAAAATGTTTTAATTTGTGAATGAACATTTTCTTGTACTTGCATTTGTTGATCAGCAAATGAGGCTTTACTAGCCATTTCAATAATCTCTTCAGCATGTGCTTCATCAGCATTCTTCCCTAGATGATTATAGCTGGATATTTAAGTCTTTGCATGAGCAAAATATTTCGGAACGTTAAGAAGGAAAAGCATCAAATACACAACAAAATTGAAATCACATGCATTAAAATAATGTGAACCCCCAAAAGCATAACAACAATTTATCTGTCTAAACATCAAAGACCTAATATCTTAAAGTTCAAATTTACTTAAAATCTAAAAGAACAGTGCACTGCCACTGACCTCAAATATAGGAACAAGCGGTTAATGTCAGCTTCAAATTGTAGTTGTCTAGGATCCTTAGTGAAAGAAGGGCGCTTTGCCAGGGTTTTCACAGCCTGAAAACAAATTCAGACCAAGATTGGTTATTCATTATTGTGATAAGTTTCACATGATTCACAACAGGTAACTGCAAACTACAGCTTAGCATAGCACAAAACTGTGAAGAATTCATAAAAGACTAATCCCCACAAGAATTAATATATCACACTTCCATCGAGTATGGAGTCCCTTTAGAACATTGATTTTATCAAAATTCATATGAACCTTGACATAACAGTTCTAGTAATTTAGTAAACGGATATGAAATAATGAAACAATACAAATATGGAGGAAATTACAAAAGATAAATAATAAAAAGAATTGAACTTTTCTTCTACAGTTGTACTTCATGCTTTCTAGGGGAGTGAAAAATTTCATCATAACTTGAGTGTATTCTAGTGCAATGGATTATTCTCTACAGGCCACTAGGCAAAGAATATTATGCTCTAAATGAGTTCTGGTCACTCGTTCTAGACAGTGTAGTCCTTCATGAGGTCATTTGAGACAAAGCCATCTTATTTATTTATTTGTCCATCTTTTCTCCATTTTTTTTTTGTGTTGTTTCATAAATAAACAATAATTTACACATTCTGGCATAATCTCAACAAAAGGTAAGAGAAAGAATTTCCCTATAAAGAAAATTAAATCAATGGCAGACAGTCAAAATGATTGTGTAATAAGATAAGGATATACCTCTTGAAATTTCTGGAACAAAAGAGCCATCAATAACTGGATGAAAGAGACGGAACTATTCACAATAAAATGCGCTTTCGATGCAAAATGGAGTGTTTTTAGGCTGGAAATGTTCTGCCAAAGAAAAGAAATGGCTCAACACAAGTACTGAAATTGTAATACCAGAAGTAAATTGAATAAGCTACACAAATCACATAGTTATAACCAAGGAAGAGATTGAGAAAACTTATCCATTCATAACTACAAATAGGATAACAATTCATGAGAGAGAGAGGAAGCAATCATTATGAATCAAAAACTTTGAAACAGGAAACTAAGCAATCATTATGCAAACCATTTCCAACATAAGAAAAAAATACAGAACACAAATTTTGACAATGAAAACACAAAATTTTCAATTCTGTCACTAAATTCAAAGCTCGTGTATGCATTATAAGAAAAATAACACTGTTGATAATCATAAGAGTAGGGAATGACACATAAAAGAGTGAAAGTGAAAATCGAACCTTGGAAGGGTAGAGTGACGCCGCAGCGAGATCATCGTATACAGACATAGAGGGACCAATAGTGTGTGCATGAGTTGGGCTTTCATAATTGGGCTTGGTCTACGGCCTACATCAAACCAATTACTTCCTGTACCTCCAAAAATACCCAATCACACAAAACTACCCTCCACCCAACCACCCAACACCACCATAGACGATTCTAGTGCAGGGAAGAAGGCGCAGAGAACGAAAAAGAGGTACACCTTGGTACATGTTCCTCGGCACCGAGGGCATTCCCCAAGAGCTGAGAATTTTGTGTTTGTAATAAGTTGTTTCATAGTTGCCATAGTAAGTTGTAATATGTATAATGAGCAGGTTTAGATCCATGTTAACTGTGAATTACTTAGATTTTATATTAACAGGGATATTTTATTAAAATTAAACGTGACTTTATTTTAGAAAAAAAAAATTAGAATACATTAATTTTTTTTATACTTCTGAAAAAAGAACTTTCCAAAATTATGCCAACATAATTCCAGAAGGGTTCAATGCATGTACATGATTATGAAAAAGATGAGGAAAAAAACAAGGAGAGAACATAAGACGGAAGAGAGAGACATGAGGTTTATTAAAATTGGAATTTTAATCTTAATAATTTATTATTTATAATTATAATTTGATGATTAAAATTAATTGTTTTCATTTCTCCGTTTTAAAATTTTCTCAATTGAAATATCCCATATACATTGTGCTGAATTCCAGTAAATAGAACCTTTCATTCGTTTCGGTAAATTTCTTTGCAAGCAAACATACACAAGTCTCTGTTTAATATCACATTCACAATTCTTTCATATCCTAGGCCTGTGACACCTGCACAATTCTTCCACTTCCTTTTCAGATTCGTGTTCAGGTATGGGAGGTGTGTAGTTTCTAATTTCCTCTGTCCTTCCTCGTATATATTATAAGAGAATTCTTAACATATATGCAGAATTATGAAATTCAAAATCAAGGATGCTGCAAGTTGCTTTTCCTCGTATATATTATGAAGCATTTTAGTTAGGATTATTTGTATTATTGGAGGTTTAGGTCTTTCTGTTCATTGAATCGCATTTTATTCTTTTTGTCGAACTTGTTATGGCATGGGTGTTTTCATGTGTACAGAAGTCATGTTGACTTGATCTTTGGTGCTAAATAGAACTTTTCTAGTGCATGTTGGACTTTCATGATCAGACCTAACCTTTGAGGACCTTTTTGGAAGGAAAATAGAGCAATTTTAGGCTAATGCATCTAGCAGAGGTGTGCCAAGTCCCTTACCCTTTGACCAAGCTATTGTCACATCTGGCACAGGCATACCATCCATTGGCACAAGTGTGTTAATAAACTTGTGTTTTTATTTTCATTTTTTACGTTTTAATTGTATTTGGGTTCTAAACAGATTTTAGCCCATATCTTTAAACAATTTAGAAAATTTCTAAAAAAATTTGAGTTTTAGTATTGACGATTTAGGAGAGCTTTGGAGTTTTCTTAGGTTTTTTCTTCTCCGATCGGTACTCCTTCCTTCTCTTTTATGTTTTATTTGGATTGCTCATGACTATGTGTGAGTAGTCCACTTTGTTATGAGATTAGGATATAGTCTTGACAATTGTTAATGTTAAATTTAATTTTTTTGGGGTTTTTTTTAATTTGATCTTCTTACTCTTCTCTTATTGTAATTTATACATGTTACATGTCTGATCACCATTTGCATTATTTTAGATGCTTAGGGATGAATTGAAAGTTAAACCAAGGCTTGGAACCATAGGGGGGAAACTTAGATTTTAATTCACAACAATAGAATTAATCCTGAACTCATAACACAAATTAGTAAAAAGCATAAAGGACTTAATTAAACATAATACCATGACAATAAAAACTAATTCAATTAACCACATCACCGTTTCTCGAAAGAGAATGAAGACCATGTTAGATTAACATCCCATTAGAAAAGAATTAGAAAGAACTTTAAATTGATATATTAAGTAAACAAGAGTCGTGATATGAAACTTTGATTCCAAAATTTTCTAAATTTGAATCTCCTCTAAATCAAATCTTTATTTTATTTCTAACTTTTCCTTTTTAATTCGGATATTCTCATACTCAAATCTTATATTTTTCCAATTATCTTTTAATGGGTCAACATTGACTTCAATCTATTTAAGTTCATATCACTTTATATAGTAGTATAATGAGTTCATTTAATTTGACTACATAATAAATGAATCCAATAATAATAAATAATTATTATAACTATGTTAATTATTCAAACACAAAATTTCAACAATAAATGAATCCAATAATAATAAATAATTATTATAACTATGTTAATTATTCAAACACAAAATTTCAACAATGTGAACTTGCCATGGAGGAAAATAGATAAGTGAGGAGGGATGAAGCCATAATTAATATATATATATATATATATATATATATATATATATATATATATATATATATATATATATATATATATGGATTTATTAACATAGACTCACTAAAAAATTAAATAAAATTGGCTGCTCACAAGGATAATTGAAAGGAGATTCAGATTTAGAAAATTTTCTAAGTAGATCCCAAATTTTTTTTCTAAAGTAATATAATTGAAAGGATACCTATCTAATTCTGTTTTTTAAAAAAATTAATCGAAAATCTTTTTTTTTCTCTCTCCCTTGAACCCTTTGTCCTGGCAGCCTAAATTCCCTTTTCTCTTTCCCATTAACATTTCCTTCTTCCTATTGTTGCGCCTGGTAGGGGAAACTTGATTTCGACGATAGCATCTTGTGCAGAGAGAGGAGCACATAACTAAAGTCAATATCCTTTAGTAAGCCTTTAGTAACTTTGAGATATGTTATTTTTTATTAGAATGTGTCTTTGAGATCCTTATTTATCATTTGCCTACCGAGAGTATTAACAACGGGGGAACAGACCATGGATTATACAGACTCATCTTATGGAAAGAGAGGGGAATTTGGGTTGTCGTGTGAGAGACAAAGAAAACATTTTCTATTAATTTTATTTTTAAAACAGAATTACATACTTACCCTTTTATTTATATTGGTTTAAATAAAGGAAAAATGGTCTTTTTGTAATAAAAAAAATACTAGATGCTAACATAAAACTTCTAATTTTTGAGTGAGTACAGGTTAACAAACCTCATGTGTGTGTGTGTATATATATATATATATATATATCTTATTTTTTTCTTAATTTTTTTTTCTAAATTTCATTGAAAACAACGTTAAATTTCTCCGGTATTAAACTATATAATACAAAAATACATTTATATATAAAAATATGAACAAAGAACCGATCGAAACATAATAAACTAATCTATTTTACAAAAGTTCATGACTTTAATTAAGTCTTTTATGATGATTTTTTTTGTCTTTTACCCCTGTAGCAAGCAAAAGCATATAACCGTAAGTCAATTGCAATTTGTTGGCTCATAATTTGTTATTTTAGAACTCCAGCACTGAATAATTAATAAAATAAAATGGAAATAACTATGAAGTGCAAATACCAGAAAAAAAGCCCACATCCAATATATAACAAAGCCTACAGTCTGTTAAGTAAAACTGATATAATAAACCATTCAAAAGATTAATAGTTTTATATATTAGGTTGATTTTAGAATTTTATAAATGTCATAATAAAAAGAATTTTAACTTTGAAGAAATGTCATAATAAAAAGAAAAGATATTGTGAAAGGCATGTTACTTTCGTAAAACCAAGTTTTACAGCACTGTTAATGTTTAGTATGTTTTTATGGGGTTTTTTTTTTTGAAGGAAATGTTTTTATGGTTGTTATGCTACTGTTGCTGCAGAAACCCGGAAATAACCATTTCTAGTTAAGGTCTCAATTGACTCTTAACTTTTCATATAGTTTTTTTTTTTTTTTTTTTTACAGGAAACTTTTTATATAGTCTATTTAAAATAATAATTGCAATTATACTGTTTCTAAACGCAATTCTTTTTAAGTGTGGAGTAGTTAAAGCAAATTGCAAAAGTGATCAATTTTTTTTCTAACGATGATGTAGTTTTCAGATATTAAAAAAATTTATAGATTGAATTCATTATTTAATTTGCTTTGAGTTTTTTTTTCTAATTATTATATTAAATAAAAGAGAAACATTATCTTTGTTTATTTCCTTCAAGGTATAGAGAAGCTACGATGGTTCTCAGCATGCACACTGGTGCAAGATGCTTGTGGTTTTGAAAACCGACACGCGATCATAAGAGTGTAATGTTGTAATCGAAAAAAAAGAGTTAATGTATTGCATCTTTATTTGAATCGGCAATAAGAGTTAATGTTCATGTATACAGCTATACGTTGCCTGCTACAAGCGTCATATCTTTAGAAAGGAAAAAATAATTGCAAGACATGTGTTGTATGATAGATAATTAAAGAAATGTCATAATAAAAAGAAAAGCTCGTCAAAGGCATGTTACTTTATTGATAAAAAAAAAAGGCATGTTACTTTCGTAAAACCAAGTTTTAGAAACTGTTAATATTTAGAATGTTTTTATATATGCTATTAATTTTCAGTCAAAAACAAAATATATACTATTAGTAGTAGTAGCAGTAGAAACCCTATCAAAAATCACCATTTTCTGTTTCTAGTTAATTTCTCATCTGATGCTTAACTTTTCATATAGTCTGTTTAAAATAATCATTGCAATTATACTTTTTATAAACACATTTTTTAATTTATAGTGTGAAGTACGTTAAACCAAATTGCAAAGTGGTTAACGATAATGTATTGTACATTAAGATTAAAATATTTATTATCTAATTTGTTTTATTTTTTTTATAGTAATTATTTCATAAGAGAGGGTAGACACTAGACAAACAAGATTTATTTTTCACAAGTAGCAGAAGAAAAATAAAATATACAATTATTCAGTTGTTTGTTAACCTTAAATGACAACTAGCATATACAACAATTATGGTTGTTTGTTAGTCTCAAATGATCGACAATTAGGGTTAATAATAAAATAAAATGTAAAATCTTGTTATACCTCTGTAGGCGTTTGGCAATTGTTGTAATATATAAACCAAGAACAGCAGAAGTTCTACTTTTTGATAAATTCCCACGTGCTGGCGAATGATAATTAAGGTAACGAATTAAAAACGTGATGTGGACAATAGTATTCAATTAAAGAGACCCACCGGTTAGTTATGGAAATATTCATATTAATGATATGGAAACGTAGAGCATTAAAACTGTACATATTTGTTCCTATACTTAGGTAATCAGATGCTGTCACCTCTTATCCTCCTTAATCGCACCATAAAAGGTGTCATTACTCATCCCAGTTACAAGTCCTATTTCACACTCAAACCAATAACTTTTAAAAATGGCAATTCTATATGTCATTGTTTTGATATTCAAGTCAAGGATAACTTTTTTTTCCCAATATCTTAGCCCTGTTGTAACTAAAGGAACACGAAATAGAAAAAAAAAATATGTTTTACAGAAGACAAACTAAATATTTTTTTTTCTAAAAAGATTCAAGTTTACAAGTGTCAATAATTTCATCTGGCACCAAAAACCTTCATGAGTTTACAATATATAATCACATGCTACGTACACCAATAAATTTCTTTTAGGAAAATGCCCTATTAATTATTTATATTGTAGATAAGTTAAATCATTAACAAAGTTTAATAAATAACTTTTAATTCTAAAATTAATTATAATCAAATCATTATAAATCAAATGTTAATAAAGTGTTTTGATTGCAGATACAATCATTTATAGCTTTTAAAAATATCAATTATGAATTATACAAACACATGTTAGAAATAAAAATACGTGACAGTTGGATATTTTTGTTTATTAAAAAAAGGTGCAATTATCTCCACAATGAAACTATAAAAAGAGAAATAGGGTATTTATATAAAAAAGAGAATATCATTTTATTTTCATAATAATAAAATTCCTAAAATAAAATAAAACAATTTTTCAAAATATAAGAAAGGGATCATAGATGATACTTAAATAGTATTATCTCCAAAGTCAAACTCATCATATAAACTTAGAAAATTAAAATTTGAAATTATAATTTTAAAAAATTAAATTATTTTGAGGCAATAACGTACCATAATTATTCTATTTTCACAAGCGTACTAGCTCTAATAGACTAATACACTTGAGTGGCACTGGTTTATATAAATATAAAAATATAGTTTGAAATATACAATCTTTTATATTAATATTTTGTTACTTTTAAATATTCTATGAAATATAATAATTAAAATAAATAATATTTGTTCTAACTTAGGTAATCAGCTGCTGTGACCTTTCATCCTCCTTAATCATATATCCTAATTTTACACTCAAAATTAATAAGACAATGATGTACAGCAATTATTCTATTTTCACAAGCATACTAGCTCTAATACACTTGTATGGCACTGGTTTTATATAAATATAAAAATATAATTTAAAAAGTAGTTTTTACTAATTTATATTTTATTAAATATATTGTAGGTAATATTTCTAGTATAATATTTTTTTATTCAAATCAATCATAAAAATTATCAACCTTTTTGTGAGATTGTATGATTAACATAAAATATATCATTGGTAATTATATTGAAGCAATTCATTAAGTACTTCATTATAAAGTGCAACGAGTAAAGAATGATTAAATTAAATTGTTAACACGTAAGTTTAAAATCTATATTAATATCTTGTTACTTTTAAATATTCTATGAAATATATTAATTAAAATAAATAATATTTTTAATGCACATTTCAATTTAGAATAATTTATACTAATAATAATAAATATAAATTAATAAATAAATTATTATACACTTTTAATTTATATGCATTATAATAAATCAATTCATTTTTTAAAATTTTAAAATATACTTATAAATATATTCTTTTCTTCTAAACAATAATGAAAATAACATTTTCTGGTTTATATTTTCAAGATGAATTTTTTAATAATGATTTTTTTTATAATAATAATTTATTTTATTATATTGATTAACATAAAATTCATTTGCAAAATATATTCAAATTAATGAATGGAATATTTGACAATATTATTATAAGTTGTGTATTGCATCTAATTAATAAATATATGAAAATGGATTGAATGTCCTTTCATGTTGGACGCTCACATGATAGATAACTATATATTATATGAAAATTCAGAGTCTATTATATTTATTTCTTCATAAAAAATTAAATAAGTTGCACCATACTAAAGTTTGTGTAGTATATAAGAAGAGAAAGATATACATAAATTCAATAGAAGAGAGAAAGCATCCATATATGTTCCCAAAGTGAGTGAATCCCCCTTCAAACTAAAAGACACCACACCACAACCACAACACAACACAAGCAAGAAATTTCAGTGACTGCAACAACAAAAACAACCAATTGGCCACAAAACATATTCTTCACCTTATTACCAAGTATATCAAGACCGCTTAATTGGTAAAACCAAAGCACTTTCCCCCCATAACAAACGTGATCAAGACACTCATAAATTTCACCACTACTTAGCCCTCATGCATCACAACATCTCCAACAATCATTCCTTCATTGTGACCAAATTAGCCACCAACAACATCACCACCACCAACATGAACTTTTTCTCCCTCATTTTTTTCCTCTTGCAACACGTCCACATCTTTGAACTCACCATTGCAACCGCAATGTTCATAGCCCTTAGAGCTTGGCGTTCTAAGAGGCACCATGGCCTACCCATTTGGCCAATCCTTGGAATGCTCCCTTCCCTTCTCTATGGAATCACAACCAACTTGTATGAATGGCTCAGTGAAGTCCTCATCCGCCAAAATGGAACCTTCACATTCCAAGGCCCGTGGTTCGCTAGCCTCGACTGTGTCCTCACCTCCGACCCTCGCAATCTCGAATACCTCCTCAAAACCAAGTTCTCCTCCTTCCCCAAGGGAAGATTCTTCAGGTATGTTTGAAACCAAACAACAACAACACTCTTAAGAAAATATAAGACACAACTCTTGACGATACAGTTTCTTATGTGCTGTTCATACTGTTCTCTGATCAGAATTAGACTTACATCTTGGTAATACGTCATAAAAACTTCACTTTTAAGTTGTATGTAAGTTTTGCTCAAATATACTTCCTTTTTGTTCCACTTTATATAGCGTTTTAGTTAGGAGGAAAAAAAATGTTCTAAATTAGTTGTCCTTTTAGAAAACCAACAAAGCAAATTACGAATTTGGCACTCAAAATGCGTGATGAATTAATCAAAGTAGTATGTAGTTTCTATCAAATATAGTCCTCTCATTCCTCCACTTTATGTGATGTTTTAAATATATATATATATATATATATATATATATATATTCTGAATTAGTTGTCGTTTTAGAAATCCAATTAATGAAGCATGTTACGAATTTGACCCACAAAATTGGTCCATTTTTGGACGACAAGGTACACACTTCGTGACCTGCTGGGAAACGGCATATTCAACGCAGACAAGGAGGCATGGCAGCGGCAAAGGAAGACGGTGAGCCTGGAGTTCCACTCCACAATGTTCAGAAACCTAACCGCAGAGTCACTTTTGGAGCTCGTCCACAAAAGACTCTTACCCTTGCTAGAGTCATGTGTGAACAAATCACGTGTCATAGACCTTCAGGATGTTCTACTAAGGCTCACTTTCGACAACGTGTGCATGATAGCTTTTGGCGTTGACCCTGGTTGCTCACAGCCCCACTTGCCAGATATTCCATTCGCCACAGCTTTTGAGGATGCAACTGAAACCTCAATGAGGAGGTTCATCACCCCGGTGTGGATGTGGAAGTTCATGAGGCATCTCAATGTTGGTGTGGAAAAGAGGTTGAAGGAGTCAATAGAGAAGGTTGATGAGTTTGCTGAGAGTGTTATTATGACAAGGAAAAAGGAACTTGCTTTGCAGCATGACAAGTCTGATTTGTTGACTGTGTTCATGAGGCTTAAGGATGAGAATGGAATGGCTTATTCAGATAAATTTTTGAGGGACATTTGTGTCAACTTCATTTTGGCTGGGAGGGACACTTCTTCTGTGGCTTTGAGTTGGTTTTTCTGGCTTTTGCATATGAATCCTCAAGTGGAGGAGAAGATTTTGGCTGAGATTTGCAGGGTGGTGCTTAGTCAAAGGGAAGGGTTAAAGAAGGAAGAGGTTGTTGTTGGGAGTTGTTTGGCATTTAGGCCTGAGGAGATAAAGAAGATGGATTATTTGCATGCTGCCCTTTCAGAAGCTCTCAGGCTATATCCTTCTGTTCCTGTGGATCACAAGGAGGTAACTACTGTTCAACTTTTCTACTTTTTAAATTGCTTTTGTTAGTTAACATCAACACTCTTAATAAAGGTTGATGTTAAAAGGAACAAAAAGTTAAAAAAAAATTACTGAAAAAGAAAGGGAATAACAGATTTTTTTATAATTTCTGCAAGGATAAAACTAATTAGATTCAATTAATTCATAGGTGTTTTTGAAGTTTTTATTCAGAATTAGAGTCTTACATGGATAATATGTATTAAAAGTTAGTGCAAATTATGGTAGCAAAACTTCAATTTTGATTTGAAAATAACATCATAAAAACCTATAAAATTCTATCTAAATTCTAATAAAAACTTTCCACCACTTGGAGTTCCTTAACTTCTACTGGCCCTAGGGAAATAAATTAATTTACTGGGAGAGGTTAACAATTTTTGTTTTTCTATAGTTATTCTTTGTTATTCCTTATTGATCTGCTTCACTATGATTCCATTTGGTAATTGACTTCGAAAGGGTTGATCACTAAGAGTAGAAGAATCCTTTTTATTTGCTTTTGTGTTCATATTAAATTCTTCTGTGCACTGCATGTTGGTTATAAGTAACTACTATCGTTTTGCTGTTTCCCTTCCCTGCAACCAATTATGTTGATTTCACATTAAATTTCTTCAGAGTAAATTTCATGCATTTGAGTTAAGAGAGCCAAGCATTAACTTTGGTCAACTACTTGTTTACCTAATAACATGCGAAATCTTAGTCAGCCCTATAATTTTTGCAGTATTTTTTTTAACGTAGACATAGAATATTTGTCATACCAATAGCCGAATCATAAATACTGAAACGGTAGATCGAGCAAAAACTCAAAACGAATCTGGTCTTGAAATGTAGCACACATTTTATTACCTGCAAAATTGCATCTGTCAAATGTTCCGGGCACCACCCATTTAGTTGAGAAGATCACACAATTCAAGGTAATGTTATTAAATGCAACTTGGGATGGGAACCAAGATTGAATGCATGTTTTTTTTTTCCTTTCTTTCTAGAAAGTAGCACTTCTCATTGGAGTATTATTAAGAAACAGAGTAGATGGGTTACTCTAATCTATATATGTACAAATATTTAACAAGCTTAAATCAAAGAGATACAAAGAAACAACATACTAGAACAAATGGTTGTAAACAAAACATACTAGCATAAATTGTACATTTTTTTTTATATAGTGTAACATACAATATTAATATACCAATTAAAAAAGGAACAATGAATTAATACACCAATTAAAAAAGAAAATGGACAATATTAATACAGCAACACACATTGAATGCAATTGTCAATTGTCTGATAGAAGTTCAAATTAAATTATGATCCATTTTTAATTCAGGTAAAAGAAAATGAACAATATCAATACACGAATATGAATACATATCAAGATCTAACTTTTACAAGAAAGCAACGCACAATATTGAATGCAGTTGTCAATTGTTTGATAAAAGTTCAAATTAAATCATATGATCATCTTTAATTCGGGTAAAAGAAAATGAGCAATATTAATAGATATTAATGTAACCAAAAAAATATTAATACATATTAAGATCTAACTTTTACAAGAAAGCAACACACAATATTGAATGCAATTGTCAATTGTTTGATGGAAGTTCAAAATAAGTTATAATCATGATTTTTAAATTTAGGTGGTGGAAGATGTGACTTTCCCAGATGGAACAGTGCTATTGAAGGGGACAAAAGTGATATATTCAATTTATACAATGGGGAGAATGGAGAGCATATGGGGCAAGGATTGCAAAGAATTCAAGCCAGAAAGGTGGCTAAGAGAGAATGGACACTTCATGAGTGAGTCTGCTTACAAATTCACTGCCTTCAATGGAGGGCCTCGCTTGTGCTTAGGCAAAGACTTTGCATACTATCAAATGAAATATGCTGCAGCCAGCATCATTTTCCGCTACCGTGTTAAGGTGCTGGAGAACCACCCTGTTGTGCCAAAGCTTGCTTTAACTCTATACATGAAGCATGGCTTGAAAGTCAACCTTCAAAGGCGTGATGCAGCAGAAATTGACAAGTACTTCAAAGTTTAGATAATATTAATGAATTGGTAATTAATATTTGTTATGATTTATATATATGGGGGTGTGAGAATTATTTCTATACGTTTTCCAGTTATAAGTAAGGCTTGATGTAAGTAAACATATATATAGACTTGGGGATGCATAATATTAATGGAGGTTATTCAGTGTGTTATTTTAAAAAATAAAATAGAAGATGTAGTTTCCTAAACTATAAATATATAGGTGTAATAATTTTCGTAATATATAGTCATAATAATATTCATATATTGGAATTAAATGAGGTGTCAAGCATAAAAAAAATTAATAATATGATAAATAAATATTGTCACATATATAGATATGTCATAAACACTAGTACCTTAATTAAAAAGATCGAGAAGTTGTAACGAGAAAAATATCTTAAATTAGAATAAGATAATCGGAGTCTACCCAAAACCTGAGGAAAAATTATACAAATTGAAATCTGGGAGTTTAAATATATAAATATTGAAGAAATAAAATAGAAAAATATAAGATTTTACTTAAATGAATTATAAAGAAAAAATTTATTACCTTCTGAATTTTAAAAATTGAGGGATTACAAGTGCACCCCTGACGTTAATGTAGGTCTGCCAATCAAGAGTAGCTTTGAAAATAAGTTGCATACCTTAATTTTTATCTTCTTCTCATTCTAAATTAACCAATATGAAATAATGAAATATATTTTTAGTTTAAAAAGAACTCTTATAAACTAAAATTGTCAAACAGTTTGAGCTTTTTTAAGTTTTTATTTTTAATTTTAACTTGGACTACAAAAATGATAAATTTAAAATAATTTAGGAAATTACTAATTTAAGAAATAGATTGTTTCTTTGGATTTTTTTGTAGCTGCATGCGGGTGTGAAATCTGATTAGTCATAGTATCAGTTAACACCGGTCGACCCCTTGTAACGATTAACTCAAGGAAGAAACTCCATTCCATGATTTACTCCAAAGAAACTTTCCAAACATTGATGTTTCTGGTGGGTGCAGACGCGATTTATTGTTTTGGACATTCGTATTTATTATTGTTATTATGTATTTAACTTTTTTTATGTTGTATATACAATTTTTTCATCCAATTTTGGTTGGAATTGATGGAAAAAATTATATTTGAATTGATACTTGATAATTTTATTAGTTTCATATTAAATTATTTACAAATTTTAATTTTAAATATATTTGCATCATGATATTTTTCCTTTCAACTTGAATTATTTCAAAAAATATATTAAGTCATTTACCTACATAAATTTCATTTTTAGTTTTATTATGGTTAATTCTATTTTAAATTAAATTAGTTTTAAAAATAAATTTTTTATTAAATATTTTTTTGAATAAATATCATAAGAAATGAAACTCTATTAAAATATTTATTTATTTATTTCATGATTAAATTTCAATCAAATATTCATCAATCATAAAATCTTGTATAATTTTCATTTAAAAGGTCTAAATTTTAGTATAATAAAAAAATATGATTAAATAAATTTGCATAATTAATTTATATTAATTCATTACATATTTTTCGTGAATAAATGTCATAACAAATACAACTCTATTAAAATAAATAAATAAATATTTTTTCATGATTACATTTTTTTTCAAATATTAACGGAAAGATATATTTTCATCAATAATAAAATCTTGTATTATTGTTATTTACAAGGTCTAAATTTTAGTATAGTAAAAAATGTTATTAAATAATTTTGTATAATTATTTTATAATAATCATTACAAAGGATACAATAATTTGTCATATTATTGTTGACTAAAATATACACAAAATAAAACTTATATAAAAAACAAAATAAAAATTAAATTCATATAATAGTTAGTGTAAAAAATTTATTGCAAAATATTTTTATTAATCCTACTGAAAAATATATTATAATTAAGATAACTGTTATTAATGAATAAAAATAAAATTTTTATTGATTGTATTTATTATTTTGGTGAACGAATATGAGACTTTCACTTGACATCACTCCATATAACAAAATTATATATATATATATATATATATATATATATATATATATATATATATAGATTGATGAATTGGCAGCATAATTGTATGTATTCTCGTGTTAATGGATTGGTTGATTTGATAAATTAAATTTCATTTTAATATAATCAAAAATAAATTGTAGCATTTATTATTTTATTTTATTGAATTTAACTAATTTGAATTAACTAATTAAAATAGAATTAACTATATTTAATTAATGTTGAATGAATATGGAGTTATCACATGATATTTTTTATTGAATAAAATTTACTTTTATATAATATAGTAGATATCATATTTTGATCATATATATATGTATATCCTAATTGACTTAGTTTATAATATTTTGATATATATATATATATATATATATATATATTTAATTCTATTCAATGTGAGAATTTTAGTATTAGATTTTTACTTTATCGACAATGATTTAATGGTGATTCTTTTTTCTTGGACGACTTTAATCATTTATCAGTGTTTGATTTGCATCTTAATTCAACTTGTAGGTAATTTTTTTCATGGTTCAATTCTCAACAAAAGCACCAATTGATAGGACTTAAGCATAAGACGAGAGCTTAATCCAAAAAATTAATTCATCATATGATAGAAGCTCAAGGCTTAAATACCACATCAAATATAGTTTATTCTACGTGATATGTGGTAGGGTATTGATTATTTGTGGGAGCTGGAACAGTGGGGAATAGCGAGAGTTAGGAAAGTTATTTCTGTTGTTCTCACGGTGAGTACATGGATACTTTTTGTGTTCAGTGGCCTCCTTGGTTATCCATATTTATTGCTTAGGAGTAGTGATAAATTAGGCTTTTTTACTAAATGTGGCAATTTTTTTTTCATTTGTGGTGGATTTTAAATTATTACCAAAAATAAGATAAGTCGTATGTTATAATTTCTAATTCTTTTGAATTAGAAGTCGAAATACCCATTATAATTTCTTTTTTTTTTTTTACCTTTTTAATTGAAGTGTAATATTTTTTATGACTTCAATTCATTTATTTTTATTTATTGTATGTTTTTTTCATCTTCCAACTTTGACTTTGAAGTTGTAAGTTTAATTGTTTTTCATATATCTTATGACTTTGAAATCATTTTTTTAAAGTTTTTTTTTTGTTTTAAGATATTTTATTTAGTTTTACTTTCTTTTGTTTTGCTTTCAATTTTTTAAAATATTTTAAATAATTTTATTTATTAAATAAATATTTTTATTTTTAATTATTATTAGTTTTATTTAATATCTTGTATATATCTTTTATATAGTTTTATTTAATATGTTATATATTTTTTTTGATATTGTTTTATTTAAAATATTTTATATAGTTTTTGAATATTTTTTTATTTAATATATTTTGCATATTTAAAATTTATAAATTATTTTAATAATGTTATTGAATTGATTTGTTTTGTAAATGAAATAAAAACTAAAATAATCTTATTTAATATTTTTGTATTCAAAATAGTTAAATTTTAAAACAAATATTAAAATATTTTGTCATAAATATTAACTTATAATTTATGAAATAATATTATTTATTTTATATTAAGGAATTTAATGTTAAAAACATCTAATAATTTAATAATAAAAATAATTGTTAAATTAAAAACAGCAAATATAATATGAACAATACAAATTATAGAGAAACATACAAAGTAAAAACTATATTAATCGTTTACTTATTTGTATGGATAACTATTACGGTTATGTTTAAAAAACATTTAAGTGTCTTGGATTTTTAAATTAAAGTATTTTAAAATTTTAGTTTTTTAAAATTTATGCATTTTATATTATTTATTTAAATTATAAAACAAATCAAATTCAATAAAATTATTAAAAAATTATCTAAATTTTAAATACACAAAATATATTAAATAAAACAGTATTAAAAAATTATATAAAATATTTTAAATATAACAGTATTAAAAATATATAACATATTAAATAAAACTAATAACAAGTAAAATTTAAAATATTTAGTTAATAATGAAAAAATAAAATTATTTATAAAAATGAAAGCAAAATATAAGAAAATAAAACATTATAAAAAATTCTAAAATAAACTTTAAACATAAAAAAATACGACTTCAAAATCGTAAAATATAAAAAAAAAACTTCAAAGTCTTAAGATAAAAAAAAGAAGAAAAAAACATATACAATTCTGAAATTGTAAATAAAATAAGTTAAATTGAAGTGGTAAAAAGTTTTATCACTTTAGTTAAAAATAAAAAAAGAATTATAACATATATTGTAACTTTTAACTGAAAGGTCTTGCTACCTGTTATTACTCATCCCATCTTTTATAATAATTTAAAATCAATCCTAAAATGAAACAAGCAAACAAAATTTGGCCTCATTTAATAAAAAAAGCCGATAAATTAAGTCTAACCAAGACAACAGTTAAATCTGTAATTAACATTTGGTATTGCTGGTACCAATTTATTTATTCATACAAATTGATTTGCAGATAAAAAGAAAATCTAGTTTATTTTACTTAACGTGGAGCTCCTAACATGGTTAATAATTTCCGACCTTTCTTTCATGCTAATTACGTTGAAGGGTTGGATTATATATCCTTGTAACCCCTTTTATAATATTTGTTTACTTGAACAATATTCATGTGGATTTATGCTGGCCGATCCATCAAATTAATCTCACACTGTGTTATTGTCAACTTTAATTAGAACAAACTTTTCGGTGGAAACAAAGTAGGGTCTTTTGCTCTAAAGATTTGACCAGATGGAAATTTACACGATTAGATACGCTATATGTATTCTATATTGAATATCTCAGTAGCAACCAGATTTTCAGAAAACTTACGTCTTTTTTTTTTTTTATATTGTTTTACTTTTTTGTTTGTGTCTCTGTCTCATCATATATTTAAGTTCAAATTAAATGAGAAGTTTGAATCTAAGAAGTTTCTATAATAATTTAATTTAATATGCGTAACCAACGAAAAGAAACTGCTCTAATAGTCGCCTTTCTTTGTCATACACACAAAACGAGTGTGCGAATTAATAGGGATGCCTTTTCTTTTATAAATTTATGCTCTGATCTAGCTACAGTAAATTACTGAACTCTATTTTTTTTTTTGGATAAACACGTGAAAATGTAAATACAAATTTGAAAGATTATATTTAATAGAATTAAGCCGTGTTTTTTTTTTTTATCTATGAAAAATTGAAGAGAAGTACTAGGGGTCAATCAAGTGAATTATGCTGTGTTTTTCTTCCCAATGAAAGGAGCTTATATATAAATACTAAAGCATGTCCTAAATTTACAACTAAAATCCTGATAACAATATGATCGCCATAAAAAAGAAAACAACAACAATAAGGTCGCTATATTTGAATGTCAATACACACTACAACATTTCTGCAAATTACATTAGTCAAT
Source organism: Glycine max (assembly GCF_000004515.6). Classification (NCBI taxonomy): domain Eukaryota; kingdom Viridiplantae; phylum Streptophyta; class Magnoliopsida; order Fabales; family Fabaceae; genus Glycine; species Glycine max. Next base: position 50,217,929 of record NC_038245.2, on the reverse strand, counting down.
TAGCATCAATTTAGACACCAATTCTAATTAATCAAATTAACATAATAGATAGTTGGGTTTTTTAAGCATGTTGCTAAGGGTTCGATTCTTAACTATGTAAATAAAAAAAAAAAAAAACTTTGTTGGAAGAGACAAAATCCACTTGATTTCTATGTCTCATAAAGAATTAATCTTTGATTATTGATTGGAGGATATCATTTGTGAAAAAAAAACACTAATAAGCTATTTCAACTTGACCAACACGTACTACTTTATTTTTTTAAAATAGGCTACACCAGAGTACACAATAAAAAATATGTTTTCATTATTATATGTTGACGAGAAAGAAAAATATAAAATGTGATGGTGAAATGGTAACTTACTACATTTTTGTAAAAGTAAGAATTGAAAAGAGCAACAAAAAAAAAAAGAAAGAGGGTGAGAATAGCAGCCCCTATTTTAATTGGCTGACCCAAAACTGCCATCAGCCCATTGTGACCAATACTAAAAAAAAAAACAAAAAATTCCATCAAAACATGCAATTCATGTGGATTTATGATGCTGGTCTATCCATCGATATCTCCCACGGTGTTATTGTCAACCTAGAACAAACTTTTGGGTGGAAACAGGTAGGATTTTCTGTTCTAATTAAAGGTTTGACAAGATGGAAATTTACATGAAGCCAAGGCAACGAATTAGATATGGTACGCATTCTATATTCAATTATCGATCTCAGCAACAATCAGATTTTCAGAAAACTTATGTCATTTTCTTTTTTATATTCTTGTTTCTGTCTCTGTCTCCTCTTATTTAAATTCAATGGAGGCTATTCTTCACTTGATTGCTCTCCAAGTTTGAAACTAAGAAGTTTTTATAATAATTTATTTTAATAACTAACGGATTGAAACTCCTCTAATAGTAGCCTTTCCTTATCACACACACAAACACGAATGTTCTAATTAATGAATAGGGAAGCCTTTTTCTTTTTATAAATTCATGTTCTGATGCAGCTACAGTAAATTCCCACCCAATTTCCGTATTCATGATTCTAGACTCTATTTGTAATTTTCATTACCTCACTTGACTTTTTTGTTTAGTTAAACACGTGAACTACATGTATAATTGTCCAATAAAACTACGATTATAAATGAAAAATTCAAAGAATATATATAATGACATTAAACCTCGTTTTTCTTCCTAAATAAGTGAAAGGAACTTTATTATATAGATATTATTTTTTTATTGAACGGAGACTAACAGCCAGAGCTAAAAAAAAAAGTCCTCCGGGGATAAGAAACACTCTAATAGCCAACTAACAACAAATTACAATAAATTAAAAGAAAGGAACTGAATCAAACAAGTAAACCCCAAAAGGTAAATCATGAACATTTCTGGCTAATATCAGCAACTTAATTACGTACCTTCAATCTTTAATTAGACAATCAATGCTTAATATACTGATTATTGTGATTAAGAGGGCCACTAAGAAGCTTCATAGTAAGCTAGCTAACATTTAAAATTTGTTTGAAGCAAGACATTCTTAGTTTCTCGTCAAGGCGTCAAGCCTACTGTAACTAATTACATTCGTATGGTTTTACCTTGTGGCCCCCATGTGTGTCTGGAACAGGCATGCACGTAAACTAGAAGTACCCTTAAAAAAAGCCTCCATATAAATATTAAAGTTCAGTGGGAAGAGAATGAATGAATTAATGAGGAAACGTGAGGAAGGTGTAAACGTGTAAGGAAGGGTTGGACTAAACTAAAGGACGAAGTCCAAGTCTTCCATCCAAAAATTAAACCCCAACATTATATTCATTAATTCAACAAAACCATTTCCTGTATATCGATCCTACCCCTCATCATATTATATTATTTTAATTACCACATCATCATCATCGTCATCACTAGCGGCTAATTAGCCAACCACAATTCAAATCTCAAAAATCCTCCTTCATCATCCTAGTAATTATAGCCATGTTCATCACCCTCCTATATTACTATTCCTAGTCTCTCACACACCCTCTCTTCCATACATGGCCAAACCCAAAGGCTCTTCAAAACCCAAAACCTCTATTTTTCTTTGTTGCTTTGGGTCTTCCCATGCCATGGAATCATCACCCACAAAAGGGTCTTATGATCCTATTATCTCAGAGATGAAGAAGAAGAAGAAGAAGAAAAGTACTTCTACTAGTTGGTTTTCGTGGCGAAGGATTCGATTACTCAAAAAGAGCTCAGCTTACAAAACGGTGCCGCTTGAAGCCTCAACCTCTGTTCATAACCATGTTCCTTATTCCAAGTCCAAGTCAACCTTTCACCATAAACCTCAAGCTCCGACCACCAATCCCTCGCTGCCACAGCTAGCTCCAGTGCTCCCCGGCACACCCTACTATACCCCCACACAAGTATTTATTTATTTTTCATTATTATGCCAATTATTTTTCGATATTTCCTAACATTTTTAGTTACATGATTTTTTTTTTATCTCAAAATTTAAAAAGAATAATAATGTATTTTTTTGTTAGGTTAAACAATAAAATAGAGAGAAAATTGATTTTAATTAAAAATGAAAATTTTGATTTTTTTTTCTTTTTAAACTTAAATTTTAAATATTTTTTAATTTATTTTCCCTCCATTCAGATAAACCGGAAATTGGAGTGTTAATGTTTTTGGGAAAATGATAGCGGAGAAACTAAAATGAGAAAAAAATTATTAAAATATATAAAATAATATTGTTTATGATTTTTTTAATGATTTTCATAATTTTTTTAATTTCTTAATAGTATAATAAAAATACTGATCAGTAAGACTTAGTATATTTTTTTATTAGGAAATTAATTTTCGTTAAACTCGATGAATATGTTCTTAACTAATGTTAATTTATTACTATGTTCCAGACAAGGCATGGTGCGAGCAAGGTAGAGGACACGCGTCAACAGAGTAGAGCCTCTCCAGCATCGGCAAAACGGCAGGCGCGGCGGCTGTCGTCGTCAATGCAAGCCCAAACGACACCGAAGAAGGCCCAAAACGCGTACGACCCTGTCGTTGGGATGTCCGTGCTAGTGGTCACTTTGGTAATTATGCTATTTTGGGGTCGTTTATGCGCAATCCTCTGCACTTCGGCGTGGTTATATTGCACTCCCCGTTTCAGGAAGAGTGGTGGTTATGTAAACGACGATGAGGATCTTCAAACGACGAAATCGAAGGAGGTGGACTTGGATTCGGAGGAGTACAAGAAAAAAGTGATCATGGAGGGCCTTCTTGGGAGAAATCATAGAACTATGAATTGAACAACATTCTTGCAATTAGGTAGGTAGCTAATGGATATGGGGGTTGTTGATCTTGTCAGCTTGCCATTTTGTTGTCTAAATATATATTAAAAATGAATAACAAAGAATTGTAAATTCACGAAATTTTGTTACACAAAAAAAAAAGGATGTAAATTTTTCCTTTTTGTTTTGAATGATGATTTTGATTAAACTTTTAATTTGTTGAGTGTAGCAACTAGTAACTCAACCATTTAAACCAGATGGTCAAAATCAGATGAAGAGGCCAGAATCAAGTCTGTGGGTATTTATGGATGGAGTAGTTTTTTTATGACTTAGTTGTAAATTTTACTCCAAATTTTGTGTCTGGTGCTTAACATCAATGATCTAAGCTATTTGACACTTAACATCTCTATACATATTTCTAGACTTCAGATTCCAAAAACTCTTGTTGCACTTTGTGTCTGGTGCGCTGACCTTTATCGCAAAGGCACCTATTTAAAGTGTGTGAGGAAATTGATTTGAACTTTTTAAAAAGATAGATAACCATAAATTATGATTATATTCATCTTAGATATATTTCAAAATCCATCTTTTGATTTACTTTAGGTTTATGTCTCTATTTGAAAAGTTGATTTTTTTAAGCAATTTCTTTTTTTATATTTATCTCAAACATAAAAATTTTCCTAGATAAAATAAACTCATATTTTCTTAGATGGGGTAGATTTTATCATAAAAAAAAATCAATTTCAAAATCTGATTGGTCCATTTAATTATAAAAATAATGTTTTTGAAAAATATGACAAAATCTTCAAATATGACTACCAAACTCATGGGACCCGAGTATGTCAGGCCAATTGCAAACTCCAGTCTAGGTTGTTGGGACTTGAGTCCCAAATGTCATAATCAAGTTTTCAATCCCTACATGCCAATTTTGAGTTTTCAAGATTCATAACCAAGTTAAGTGTGTGAGACTATGTGTAGTGGGGTTTCAAAGTGACTTAGATTGATTATTAGAACCTCAAATGGATCATTGATGCTACTCTTAGTGATACTTGAAGAGTTTTTATTTTTATAAGGTGATACTTGAAGAGTTTAGAAGACATACCTAAGACATAAACTCTTGTTCTTCAATATTGGTCTTGAACTTTGATTCCATTGTTTCTTTCTTCTATTTTTGGCTTTGGCTTGACTTGTTGATTGTGCTTTAACTTGTTGGCTTTTGTTTTCATCAAAATCCAATGGTAAGACTTCATTGGATCTTCATCTTGAATGCTTGGAAGTCCACAGATCAGGGAATCATGTTTTCAGTGCATGTCTTTAATGCTTATAATTAATACATATAAAAAAAGGAAAAATACCCATAAATGACTTATTTTTTTAGTAGTTCACTTGTACTTGATATATATTTCAATATTTGACTTATATTTGAACCAATTTGTATTTCATATTACATATTATATATCAGTATTTCACTCTTTTTTTCTAATACGCTTGATTCTCCTGCAAAAAATAATTTTAATTGCATAATATCGAATAGAAAAAATTTAAATGAAATTTAGTTTATGAAATTATTAAGATTTTATAACATTCAGCATATAACAAATATTAACTATTGGGATCACGTACATTTTATAGCATTCTAGAATCTAGTTTTAAGAATATTATAAAATTAAAATTTGAAAACTAATATTTCAACATTTACATATAAGGCTTAAATATTTTGTTTTATCTCTATAAATATGTTTTTTCATTTTTCTCCATATAAGTTTATTTTTTTTAGTCTTTTGTAAATTTGTGTTTTTTTAATTTTGCTCTCTTGAGACATTTTGCTCATTTTTTGAAAATATGATTTTTTTTATAATTTTGATCCCTTTAAGATTTTGATTTTTTTATTTATAGTTCTTTGTATTTACGGAGATAGAAAACATATTTAAGTCCATTTTTAAATATATGTTCGGTAAATATGTTTTTGAAAATAATTTTTAGGAAAAAAAATACAAAAAGTACATAAGGGATACAAAGAGGGAAATTCTTTTTCCCACTTTTTAGTCTTGCTATTCAGGTAGGCTAACGGTAGTTCTTCTTCCCCATGGTCTTCAGCCTATGCTTTCAACCAAGGCATCATCATCTTGGTCACTTTAACTGATTTAAAATCAATCTATGTAATTTTGTGTGCTAAACGTTTTCTTCTTTTGTCCGTATATTTTAATTAATGCTTCATGATAACATTTAATTAGTTGGTTCCTCATTGGAGTAACAACCATGTCTATTCCTCTTCAATGGAAGAGGTTGGTAAGTAAACAGTAATGTGGCACGTATTACATAGAAGATCCACTAATACTATTTTTGGAACGCCAATGATATTTTAAATAGTTAAAAATATTGGCCCATATGTAAGGAATTGGTTGATTACCTATGACTTCAATTTTGGTGAATGAAATATTTTTATTAGAATTAAATGTATTTTTGTCTTTTTAATTTTTAATCTTTATAAGTTTATTTTTTTTTATTTTAATTTTTGTAAGTTTGCTTTTTTATTTATTTTGGTTTTCATAAGATATTTTATTTATTTTTAATTCGTGTATGATTGTATTTTTTTAATTTTGATCCCTTCAAAATTATAAAATTTTTCTTTATAATTCCTATAAATTTGCGTTTAAAGAGACCAAAACTAAAAAAATATAAACTTATAAGACTAAAAATAAAAAAATATTTTATAGAAACCAAAATTATAAAAACACGAACTTGGGAGAAAAGTTTAAAAAATGAACTTATATAAACTAAAAATAAAAAATACTAACGTAGACAAAAAAATATATTTAATTTTTTTATTATAATTAAGTTATATATTGTCAAATTATTACCACAACCCAACTCTTTCCGTACAAATGATAGTACATAATTAGATAAAAGTAAAAAAAATAGTCACAATTAAATAAAATATGTATGATATTACATTTAGTACTTGTCCGATATTCTGATAATTATTGTTCCTTTTTATAGCCTTTTTCGTTTTGTTTATGTGATATGTAAACCATGTATGTAACATGTAGTTACCTTTTTATGCATGTTTGAGGTAAAAATAATAATATTTCTAACCATAGCTAGCATTTTATAAGAATAAGATAATTATAAAACAATAATGCTTTTTTTACAGCATATAATAATAATAATGCTATAACAGTACAAATTAGTATAAAAATAGAAAATCAAGTAGATTTTACGTTCCACCAATATTGCAACTAGTAAGTGACATTTTCTAAGCCGTTGAATTCTGCCAAAAAGAAAAATTCTATCAGAGATATTCAGATTCAATTCAATGGTTAAGAAATTACCACACTGGGGATGTTGCACTAATTAGTTCTTCAACGACGAGGGTGGATGATAGAGGCTTTGATTCAAGAAAAAAAGGCATTGATTTTGTCCCCACAAATTAGTTTACTGCATTCTGTTTTGGATTTATCATTATAGGATCAATTGTGGATGCTGCTATACATGGAATTGAAGGGCCAAGGGAGAAAGATTGATGACACATTCTGATATTATAATTACACGTGAAAATCTCTCACATGCATGTCTCAAGAATTCACAAGACATTGTGTTTTTGGATTCAATGAAGGGAATCCCGTGATGACATAGTTGTCGTGTGTGTGAGATTCATGTGCAAACAATGAATCCAAGGTGTGAAGAAACAATGAGGGATACAGAGATTTTTTATTTTAGTTGGAAATGTATGTGGCATCTTGTGAGAGGAATTAGTACTCCATTTCAAGTTGGATTTCATGGTGTGCCAGTTACATAAGATTAAGATAGTTTCTGATCGCGTTTGATGTGTCATGTTATAACGTGTTTACGTCGTAGTGGAACACAAGCAAGAGGAAATTGGTTAAAGACATAGAAAGAAAGAGTAGTGAGGAAGAAAGCAGGAAAATAGAGGGGAGATAGTTGCAGAGGAGGGGTTAGCATAGGTTGGATCTTCTTCTTGTGAAAAGCCTCGTGATTGTGAAGCCTCTTCTGCAACGACACTTTCCCGGGGTGACTCCTATTTTGTATCTTGATAACGAAGAAAGACCAACATTACTACACTAGGAAGGATATTTATTGCAAGTCTCTTTCAGTCAGAGATAGATAACTCAGCAAGACAATTTACTTGTTGCACCCTTGGAGATCCAATATTCAAAGTTATTTGCTTCACATTGGTTGGTAGATTCTGGTGATGCGATCCAGGTTTTGAGTAGCTGATCCTCGGATTCATTTGGGTGCCTAACATTTTATTAACAATGGTAATTTATCTATACTTTGTTATTATTTCGCATTGTGTTAGTTTGCTTTTTATCCCACTTAGTTAGATGGGCTTCACATTCTGTTAGATGGTTCAAATAAACAATTCCTATTCACTTTGTATTCTTTTTTAGTGTCAGCAACCTTTAGAAGCTTTTGCCTATTTGTTATATTCCTGGAACATGGAAGTGGCTGAAATTCTTTGGTGGCATGTGCTTTACTGTGATTTTGCACCGTTTGGGATTGCATAATTCTTAATATGGCCAGAGGAAAAAACTCAGATGCAGTTATTACTATTTGCCTATTAACATGAGAGTTTTACTTTAGCAATCTACATAATAAAGGTTTGTACATGTCAACTTAGATTACCAAGGTGAAACTCCAATCATATTGGAAAATAGCACCAAAAGCACATAAGGAGTTGAATCTAATTTTGATCCATGCCAGATTGTGCCACATTCTAGTTTAATTGAAGTGCTAACATCATTCTCAGCATGCATGGTTGAAGTAGACGTGGATGCATCATTGGATTTTCTTTAGAAAAAAATACTATATAATTAGAAAGGAGGGCTAAAGCACATTGGTTAAAAAAGGATGCACCTTAATTTCATTAAATTGTGTGTGACCATTTTAAGCTGAAACTATATATGCAAAAGTGCTTTTGTTTTTACTTTTGTTATGGATGACAATGTTTGAAGGGGGTTGACTAAGTGACATTTACTGTATTATTATGTAATGTAATTATAGTAATGCTATCATCTATATGATTGACCTTTACATGTAATGTGGGAGCAATGTCTCATAGGCTAGTCTGCATGCCAACAACTGATTCTTATAATGCAAATATAACTTCAAACGAGGTTCTACTCTAATGATAATAGCACTGAATATTTTTTTGAATGCACAGGCTGGTCAACTCAGTTTTGTAGTGGGGTCCCATGTTTGGGTTGAGGACCCTGATTTAGCTTGGATAGATGGAGAAATTCAGGAATCTAACAATGAAGAGATCACGGTTATGTACGAATCAGGCTCGAAGGTGGGTCCCCTGAATCTATTGTAAATCCATATACATGTGTGCTTATTAGTGCATGCATGTGTGTAAAAATGCGCACACACAATATTTTCTTTTTTGGTAAAGTTCAGTTCCTTACATTTTCTATTGATCTTTGTATCGTATTTTGTTTAACCCTTCACATATAGTACATCTCTGCAATGCTTTGTACATTTTGAGGCAATTTTGGGTTTGGACTGCATTATATGGGTCAAAAGGAATAGCATGGAACGTGATGGAGTTTATTCTATCTCAATGCATCTAATATTCTTATGATAGATACTTTTTTTTGCAAGACATTGTATAGTTTTAACTCAAATCTTGTAAAGAAATTTCTATGCAAGATTCTCTACTATTCCCTAATTATAAGACTCTTTTAATTAATCACGTCTCTTAAGAAAAATAATTAATTTAGTTATAATCATATTAAATCTAACAATTATTTGCATTATCATTTTCAAATTACACTTTTCTTATTTTTATATTCACTTAAATACTTCTCATTAATGTTTGGAAAGAGAATAATTAAGTATGAATATATAGGAAAAAATAATTAATGCATCTAAAAATTAAGAAAAGATCATATAAAAAAAGACAAACAAATTTCTGAAAAGAATCTTATAATTAGAGACAAAGGAGAGGGTACTTTGGATTTAATTTACTTCACTTACACTATGAGGTTTTGACACTGTTAAAGGTAGTCAACACTATGATACTATTAATTTACTTCTCTGTTGCAGGTTGTGAGCAAATCAGCTAACATGTATCCCAAAGATCCAGAGTTCCCACCTAATGGTGTGGAAGATATGACAAGATTGGCATATTTGCATGAACCAGGAGTACTTCAAAATTTGCATCTTCGATATGCCATGAATGAAATTTATGTAGGATATCACATCTGTCTTCTGGATTGGCCTCTCTATTCTATCTTGTTAAGTGCTTGGAGATGTTCCTTGTTTTGTTGTTACAATTATTGTAATGAAGCTTTAACTTTTGCTGATGGTGTCTGCAGACATACACAGGAAATATATTGATAGCCGTGAACCCTTTTCAAAGGTTACCTCATTTGAGTGCAACTAGTACCATGGCAAAGTATAAAGGGGCGGCTTTTGGTGAGCAGAGCCCACATCCTTTTGCAATTGCAAGTTCTGCATATAGGTATCTTGTTGTTGCTTAATTTTTTTTGCCTTGGTATTATAGACTAGAAAAATAAAAATTAATGATAAAACTATCTATATGTAATTTTTAAAAATCCATCACTAAAATTTAGTGACCCCAAACCAGATTATTGTATATTCCCTCTGATCCTTTTTATTATCATTTGTTTCTTATAAAAATGACAACTGATAGTGGTTCATAAGGAAAGAAATAAATTTGAAATATCAATTTTGACAACTGAAGCACTACATGATATGATGTTGGAGAAATAGTGTCAAACTGTGTCCTCCTTGACTTTTTAGAAAACTTTGCATGTTTTTGTACATTATAGCAATCCATTCTAAATCACTGAGAGTAATATTTTTTTAATTACTCATTTAGTCTTCATATTTGTCGAATTTTTTTTTTTTAATCCTTACATCTAAAATCTACTCACTTTAGTCCACATACATACAATTTTTAATATGTTTTAGTACATGTTATCCAAAATTGTAGAGACTAAAACAGATTAAAATTTGTACGTGTAGTGTAGGAACTAAAAACAGTTAAAAGGTGTCCAGGTAGAAACTAAATGTAAATTGTGTAGATATAGGGACCGAGTAGTTTAGCTTTTTTTTATTGAATAAATGTTTTTAGAACTTCTTATTTATAATCCATCTGCAAACTGGAGTGTACACCATTTAATATTTTTTTCTTTGGGTTTTGCATCCATCACTAAAACTTTGGCTTGTGTCAAAGATTCATGGCAAATGGTATATTATGAAAAAGATGTATCTGTATTCACTAACAAAGATGAGTATCTGCAGCAAGATGATAAATGAAGAAACAAGCCAATCTATTTTGGTTAGTGGAGAAAGTGGAGCTGGTAAAACTGAAAGTACAAAGATGCTTATGCATTATCTTGCCTTTTTGGGAGGGAGAGCAGCAACTGAAGGGAGGTCTGTGGAGCAACAAGTTCTGGAGGTAAGAAACTAAATATTGAGGCCGCATTTGATTTTCTTTGTTATTTTTAATAAAACAATTTTCAAAAAAAAATGTTAGATAATAGAAGTGATGGAAGAAATGTGATAGTGAAAGAAAAACATGAATACTAGAAAACTGAAAATAGAAAACCAAAATAACTTAGAGATGTTTTGGTTTTAAAAACTATAACAGAGATATTAGTTTTAAAAAACTACCCTTATCAAGTAAGTATTCACTTAGTTTCTATAGTTGTTCTTATTTGAAGTTTTAATCCCTATACGAGGAAACTGTAAGTTTTAATTTTTATATATGCATAAAAATTAAATTTTGATCCATATCATTAACATCAGAAAAAACTTTCTTGCGGCATAAAATCACCACAAAAACTTTCTAGTGGTGATAAACCACTATAAAAAAATTTATAGGAAGGAAAACTTACAATTTTTTTGTATAGGAACTAAAACTTAAAACAAGCACAAGTATACACTAAGTAAATAGTTTAACGTTTTGTTTCTAAAAACTGGAAACAAACAATCATAGATGCCTGAGAAATATATTTTGTATGTTATTATTCATTCTGCTTGTTATTCACACTTCTGCAGTCCAATCCTGTTTTAGAAGCATTTGGAAATGCAAAGACTGTTAGGAACAACAATTCAAGGTATTGAATTTATTGTTCAGTAAGGTCATCTTTTCTCCATCTTTGCAATTTCCACCGCACCCTTCCTTATCTTATTTGGTTTAAAGTCTGTCCTAAGCTTACATAGTATAATTTCAGTCGTTTTGGTAAGTTTGTGGAGATTCAGTTTGATCAAAAGGGGAGAATTTCAGGAGCTGCTATCAGAACATATTTGCTCGAACGATCTCGTGTCTGTCAAGTTTCTGATCCTGAGAGAAATTATCATTGCTTTTATATGCTTTGTGCTGCACCACAAGAGGTACATTACTTCCATTTTGGATAACTAATTTAGGCCTATATAGTTAAGATTTGCTTCCATGGTATGCGAATTTGTTTTAAGATTAAGATCTGCTTCCAAGAAAGTAATGATTTTTTCTCTTTCAATTAATACAAGTTAGTTCATGAATAAGATTATTGTTTGTCAAGAAATTAAAGATTGGCTGACATACTCTACTATTTTCTGAGAAGTAACATTTGATAACCTCCCAAATCAATACTAACATGATACAATTGGTGCACCTCTTACTGCTCATTCATAGAAAAACATATTCATCAATGAAAGAAACAAACCATTTGTGGCGGAAAAATATTAGAAAAGGATACTTGGCCCCAAACATCAAGGTGGACCAGAGGAAAAGGTTCATCACTTTAATTAAAACTAGAAAGACACTCTTGCCAATTTTTGCATCAGGCTTATATCTTTGAGTTTGGGTAGTGGTTGAGTGGACTAGTCTCGGTAGCAGACATTTACAGCAAAAGGTTTGATGCACTTCCACCTGCGGTGGAATCCAGCAGCCGTCATTGGTGGCATTGGTGCCTCTTTGAACAAGAGCAAGGATAGGGTTAAAGTTTTACTGAAGCAAAAGCCTCCAGATCAGGAATTCTGATATCAACTTGAAGGATATAATTTCTGAATGTAACTATTGATAATAAAATTGTACAAAAGCTACACATTATATAGCCAAACAATATAAATAGTTTCTTAAAATGTGGCTGAAATCGTGATAACAAATAATCTGCCCTAATTTATGTTAATTACAGTGAGACTTTTAAAACATTTTATGTAAATGAAATGCTCATGATCTTTATAGGCAAGGATAATGCAATAAAAGTCTTCATGGTTCTTTTTTTGAACTCATAGAAACCATCCAAGCCCCTCACCCCTAGCTCAATCCAAGTGGCATAAAAGATTAAGGTTTAATTTCTAAAGCTCATGAACATTCTCTATGCGCATATGAGCTTCTAAAGTTAGGGTTTGAATTTACTTTGTTGGTTGATCTTCTTGAACTTATCCTGAGGCAATGAGCTTTTTTTTATCGGAAAATGTTAGATTTTTGTTAGTAGGGAGGATCACATCTACAACCTTTCCCCCCTTCCATTCTCCCTTAACCACCTAGCCCACCTTATATCTCCTTGAGACAATGAGCTTTTGATGTGAATTTATTTTTATTTGAGCTTTTCCATGTCTAGGATGTTGATAAGTATAAATTGGGAAGTCCAAGAACATTTCATTACCTTAATCAATCAAATTGCATTGAGCTGGACGGGTTGGATGATTCTAAGGAGTACCTTGCAACTAAGAGAGCTATGGAGGTTGTTGGAATCAATTCTGATGAGCAGGTCCCCCTTTGTAACATCCCTATTGGAGAGAGTTTTCTTTTTTTCTTTTTATTGTTTTCATTAGAGAATTTTGTCATCCCTCTTCTCAGGATGCGATATTTCGAATAGTAGCTGCAGTACTTCACTTAGGAAACATTGAATTTGTTAAGGGAGAGGAAGATGAAACGGATTCCTCCAAGCCCAAGGATGAAAAATCCCATTTCCATCTTAAAATCGCAGCTGAACTTTTGATGTGAGTGAAGTTGTTAATTTTTTTTTCTCTGAAAGATTAAGCTTCAAGTCTATTACATCTATGGTTATTTATTTATTTGTTTATGTTAGGTGTGATGAGCAGTCCCTTGAAGACTCTTTCTGCAAACGTGTTATGGTGACTCGTGGTGACACCATAACAAAATCACTTGATCCAAATGCTGCAACTCTCAGTAGAGATGCATTGGCTAAAATAGTTTATTCAAGGCTTTTTGACTGGTAATTTCTGTGATGTTTATGAAAATATAAATAAGTTTATATATCTTAGAAAAGCTCACTTTAATATGCATGAGCTTCGGTAATTCAAATAATGCAAGCATCTGTTGATCCAGGATTGTGGACAAGACTAACAACTCTATTGGGCAAGATCCAGATTCAAATAACTTGATTGGGGTTCTAGATATTTATGGATTTGAGAGTTTCAAGACAAACAGGTGCTTTGCCAATACCCTTTTTTTTTCCAGTGCTTATATGATGTGAGATTATTAACTAAGGAACTTATATGCTCTGTGTCAGTGAATTATGATACAAAAGTTGATAAAGCTGCAAATTTTTATTTTATGCATTAGTTAATATTGTCCAAGAACTTTGATGTCATCTGCAAATTATTTTGATGTTCTACCGTGAAACTACTCTCCTCTCTACCAGGGGATAATATTCTTTGCTATGGCTGTGATCTTCTTTTGTGACCATAGTTTTTGTTTTGCTTGATGGACACAGAGGATAAATGGTACAAAAAAAAAAAAACTAAAGAAATAGTGGAACAGGATTTAATTTAGTTTGGCTTTTAACAAAAGTTGGCATGTAAATATGACAAAAACAGTGTATAAAAAAAGGCTATCCACTTAAAGCTTTACTTATGTGTGGATAAGTCATGTTAAGTATGGTTCATGATGCACTTCCACAAAATTCAAGCCACAAACAATTGTTTCTTCTATTGTCAGTGTGACAGCCATGAATGCAGAATTATTGTGTTTGTGATGTTATGCTTTGCATTTAATGACCATCTTGTAATTTCTTAGATTGACCTACGTTACTAACTTTTTGAACTCTCCTGTGTATTGTTTAATTGGTCCTGCACAGCTTTGAACAATTTTGTATCAATTTGACAAATGAGAAATTACAGCAACATTTCAACCAGGTCTGATTCTTTTGTTTTCTCTATCTTCTTGGAATTCATTATCTGGTAAACAATTTTTTTTTACTCAGTTAACATTTCATTATGCAGCATGTCTTCAAAATGGAGCAAGAGGAATATACAAAGGAAGAGATCGATTGGAGTTATATTGAGTTCGTTGATAATCAAGATGTTCTTGATCTCATAGAGAAGGTGTAATTCACACTTCCATCCATTTTGCCATTGTAGGAAAGTTCTATCAATTTACCATCTCTTTCTTGGATTAAATGTATTTTTATTCATATTTTAATGGTTTCACCATTTACTTAAGATAATAATGGTGATAATACATGTATTGCATAACATTTTCATGGTGCCTTTTTTTCTTAAACTTCCCATTCAAGTAAAAACTCCTCAGAGTAATTAAGTTAATCTGTTATGAACAGGGAATAGCGGTTATTCTATTAATGTTACTAACTTACAACTACCTAGGTTTTTGACGAAATGATGACACAGGTTCAGTAAATTTCTTTTATCTATTTAAGAAGGAAGTTGATTGCTAGCTTGTACATATTACTTCATATGTATTTAAACTTTACATAGTCATGCTTGTTTGTATTTTATCTTTCTAATTGATGTACACTTATAACTTCAGAAACCCGGTGGCATTATTGCTCTCCTGGATGAGGCCTGGTATGTATTTAATGACTGAATGGTTCAGATACTTGTATTATGGTTGTTTTTTAGATATGGAATGGCTAATCTTTGTCATTTTGCTTTAAATACACATCTATATGTATTATGTGGTGACATCTGCATATGCATATCCTTTGAGATTGTGAGATTGTCCTACTTATTCTTTGTAGTATGTTTCCAAGATCAACACATGAAACATTTGCTGAAAAGCTATATCAAACCTTTAAAGACAATAAACGCTTCAGCAAACCAAAGTTGTCTCGTACTGACTTCACCATCAACCATTATGCTGGTGATGTAAGTGAAGTTCATTTTGGTCTACATAATTCAAAATTAATGAAGGAAAAAGGCTTAATTCATGATGATTTTTAATTCCAGGTCACTTATCAAACTGATTTTTTCCTTGATAAAAATAAAGACTACGTTGTTCCAGAACATGCTGCTCTACTCAGTGCTTCGAAGTGCTCCTTTGTTTCAGGGCTGTTCCCACCTTTACCCGAGGAAACTACAAAATCAACCAAGTTCTCTTCTATAGCCGCTCAGTTTAAGGTCTGTTTTTATTTTTGCCAAGCATATAAATGCAAATTATCTGCCTTGTATTTATCTGTATTATTCTTAATGCATGTATTATAAAGCTACAACTGCAATCTTTGCTTGAAACACTAAATGCTACCGAGCCACACTACATTCGTTGTGTAAAGCCAAATAATCTTCTGAAGCCTGGGATATTCGAGAACAATAATGTGTTGCAGCAGCTTCGATGTGGAGTAAGTTCAATGCCAGTTTGGCTGCATTCTCTGGTATGACACGAGTATTTTGGCGTAGTGACTTGAGACTTTATGGATGCCATTCACAGGGAGTAATGGAGGCAATTCGGATAAGTTGTGCTGGATATCCCACTAGAAAGAACTTTGATGAATTTGTTCAGCGGTTTACTATCCTAGAACCTAAGATTCTGAAAGCATGGTATTTTCATCCTTTTCCATATTTTGTTTTGCCTTTTCCAGTCTTCTAGATGAGTCTGATTGTGGAATAATCATAACCATGTATTTACAGCCCTGATGAGATGACTGCTTGCAAGAGGCTTCTAGATCGAGCAAACCTTAAAGATTATCAGGTGCCAATTTATCCAACTGAAATTTCTATTAATCTCATTTGTAACTTTTACATTGCTTGTTGGTTACATGAATTGTAGATAACGTTACTTTGTTTCTAACACCGAATAAAAGGAAAGGAAAGTTCTAGCTAGTTACTAACAAAGTTAACTGCTATTGCATTCATGTGTTTGTGTGATTGCTGGATATAAGATCATAGCATAAAAGGAAAGAAAAATACTCTTGCTGAAATATTCCCATTGCAGATTGGAAAAACCAAAGTGTTTCTGAGAGCAGGTCAAATGGCAGAATTAGATGCATGCCGTGCTGAGGTCTTGGGAAGATCTGCAAACATTATTCAGAGAAAAATCCGCACATTTATTTGTCGAAAACACTATATTTTATTGCAGTTGTCTGCCATAGAACTTCAAAGGGTTGCTAGAGGTATCAATTATGTGAATCCTCTAGGGCTGTTTACCATGCAATCAATGGAAAATTGAATTCTGATTGTACATTTCCATGTTATGAATTTAACATAGGACATCTTGCACAACATCAGTATGAATGCATGAGGAGGGAAGCTGCTTCTTTGAAAATTCAGAAAGACTTCCGCATGCATATGTCCAGAAATGCTTACAAAACTATTTATGCCTCAGCTGTTTATATTCAAACCGGTATGCGAGGGATGGCTGCTAGAAATGACCTTAGGTTCAGGAAACGGACACAAGCTTCAATTGTTATTCAGGTAGGATAGAGCAGCACTTTCTTCTTAGTTAAAGAGAACTAATATCTGAAACTTTTCTGCTTAGTTTTCCCTATTTATATATTTGCCGCATTACCTTTGCTTTCTTTTCAATCACGGGGATTAAGACTGCATACTTTTTACCCTCCACTAACACGATAATGGAAGGAACTTTGTTTACTGGACTCCCCATTGTGTATTGCTTTCCTTATTTTGAAATTCACTTTCTTTGTTAACTAGATGTCTCAGCTATAATTTGAGTCTTGTATCTACCCTTTCTTTCAATTTTCTTTTTTGCTCAGCCAAAATATAATATAACATTAATGAGTACCAGAGGTACTAAATCATACAGGTTTTAGAGATAATACACATCTAGTTTAGCTAGAGGCATAGATATACATGCTGAAAGATCCCACATTAAGTTAATAGATCATGGACTGTATTAGTTTCCTATGTTCCTGTCCTAAGAAAACCAATTTTGAGATATATATATATATATATATAACATATTCTTTCAATTTAACATATTCTTAATATTTTATAAATGACAGAACAATCCTAAGGTTAAAGAATTAAAAGTGTTGGACAATTTTTTGTCATATATATATATATATATTCATATTTTATGATATTTGGTGCATTATACATAAAACATGATTAAAATTAATGAGTTTTTTCTTATCATAGGATCACTACAGAGGTTATTCAGCACGTATTTATTTCCAAAGACTAAAGAAATCAGCAATTGCAGCACAGTGTTCCTGGAGGAGAACATTGGCACGTAGAGAACTTCGAAAGCTTAAAATGGTGTTCCCTCTTCCCTCTTGTTTACCTTTCTTAATATTTCAATTATTAGCAAACTGCTAGTGTTTTTCATTTTAGAAGCAATCAACATTCTTAAACATTTTTATTTTTTTTAAGAATTTGACTATAAGGAGTATACATTACTCAATATGTGTCTTTAACTTTCTAGTAATAAGCTGTTAGCATTGTTAGTAGTTAGTTTGTTATTAGTAAGTAGTTAATTCTGTTAGTCTATTACAGCTTGTGACAGCTGTATCAACTAACCAAGTTTAGTTGACAGTTAGTGTAGTTGACTGTTATCTCAACTATATAAATTGTTCTGTAATCAGTTATAATTTGGGTTGAATAATATTGATTTCTCAATCTCAATTCTTTCTCCTCTCTCAAATTCTCTCAACTCTATTATGGTATCCAGAGTTCGTAATGAGCTTCAAAATCTCTCTCTTGATAATCGCTCTATTTTGGATTATCTTTTGCATGCTCAGAGGCTTGTTAATGAGCTTACTTCGATTGGTGAAACAGTTTCCATTCTGAACATTTTGACCTAATTTTCGATGGTCTTCCTGATGAGTATGAGTCATCTTTTTCTCTTGTTACTAGTCGATCTGATCTGTTTACTGTTAATGAAGTTAACATTGGTGCTTGTGCGTGAAGTGCGCATTGAGAGATCTCGTAAGAGAACTTTAGGTTCTATTAATCTTACTCGGTTTAGGATCTGTTAATCTCAATTCTGGAAGTTCTTCTCTTGATAATTCTGTTCATCCTAATTCTGCACAGTCTATGAACCCTAACTCTCAAGCTCAAGTTAATTTGACCACTCAGACCACTTGTGAGGATAATTCTGCGAACGATTACATAGGAAATCGATTTTCAGTGGTCATGGTGGTGGGAATTTTTGCCAGAACAACTATAGTGGTCATGGTTCAGGCCATGGTGGTGGTAGAGGTAGGTTTGTTGATGTACAATGTCGATTTTGTTATAAATTTGGACATGGTACTTCTTACTGCTATCACAGGCTAGAGGAGAATTATGATCCTACTCTTCCTCCACCTGCTTCACTTGCTCCTACTCAATCTACTTCAGCTCCAAGTGCTCAGACTTCTCAGCAAGTTCAGCATGCTCAACCCATTCAGTATGTGCTTCCTTCACCTCAGCAATCACTCACGGCATTTGCTCAACCTCAATATGTGTATCTGCAGCCACATCAGACCGATCAACAATGTTCTAAACAATAGTCCAATCCTCAGATTTATCTGACCAGTTCATCATCTTCTCCTACTCAGACTCAGACTCAGACTTGGTATCCTGATTCTGGTGCTTCCCATCATGTGACTAATATGTCACAGAACATACACCAAACCGTATTAATTTGTGCAGATTTTTTTATAGAAAAATTTTCCTATTTAATATTTGAAGTTTTTATTTATGATTTTATATTTTATTTTATAATTTATAATTTTTTGCAAGATAAAAAAGTTAACAGCATACTGGTTTAGATATTATAACCTACTATAAATTTTAATAACGTATAAGCATACCGGCTATATATACCTGTAGCAATTATTCGTAAGGTCATGAACCCGTACTCGTATCACGTACCGGAACATACTGCGAATTATGTGATTATGATCTCAACTATATAAACTGTTTTGTAATCAGTTATAATTTGGGTTGAATAATATTGATTTCTCAATCTCAGTTCTTTCTCCTCTCTCAAATTCTCTCAACTCTATTATTGACAAGTTTTGTTACTGTAAATTTCTTTATATCTTTATTGTCTGCTACTATACTGTTTTTCTTTTATATTATAGTTAGTTAAACTCCAATTTTCTATTATGACAGTGACTGCTCTAACCTAATAGCATAGATATTGTTGGAGACATGTATACCGTTGACAATAATACAACTTTGAGATTCCCCACTCTCTCTTTTACTTTCCTCTCTATGCAGTAAAGCAGTTAGTACCAACTAATATAAAAATGTATCTGTTGGGAATGATTTAATTGTTGGGGAAGTGTTATTTTCTCCCCTCTAAAATGTGAAACTCTAGTGTTATATCTATTTTAAATGTGAATCTTATCCTTTCAACCAGATATGCTACTACTGTTTTGTATATGAACAACTTTTATTTGTTTTAGTACTTGAAAAATATCTAAATTTAACTTACTGCAGGCAGCCAAGGAATCCAAGGCACTTGAAGCTGCCAAAAATAATCTGGAAATGCAAGTCAAAGAATTAACTTCGTGTCTAGAAACAGAGAAGAGAATGAGGGTAATTAATTTATTTACAGTAAATGAAAATGTAAAAGTATGACTAAGTTTCGTCATGCCTACTATTGCTAAATTGGTTCTTTTACCTATAAAAGTAGTTTTTTAATTGTATTATTTAACCAACATTCTAAATGTTTTGGTTCATTGTGATATTGAGGAAGCCAAGACACAGGAAAATAAAAAACTACAGCATGCTTTGCAAGAGATGCAACTTCAGCTCCAAGAAATCGAGGAAGCCAAAAAACAGGAAAATGAAAAACTAAAGCATGCTTTGCAAGAGAAGGAGCTTCAGTTCCAAGAAATTGAGGAAGCCAATAAACAGGAAAATGAAAAACTACAGCATGCTTTGCAAGAGAAGGAGCTTCAGTTCCAAGAAATTGAGGAAGCCAATAAACAGGAAAATGAAAAACTACAGCATGCTTTGCAAGAGATGGAGCGTCAATTCCAAGAAATTGAGGAAGCCAAGAAACAGGAAAATGAAAAACTAAAGCATGCTTTGCAAGAGAAGGAGCTTCAGTTCCAAGAAATAGAGGAAGCCAAAAAACAGGAAAATGAAAAACTACAGCTTGCTTTGCAAGAGATGGAGCTTCAGTTCCAAGAAACTAAGGCAGCGTTAATTCAGGAACGAGAGGCTGCCAAGAAAGTAGATGAGCAAACTCCAACTACACAGGAGAATTCTGTTAATGTTGTTGACAGTGAATTGATCAATAAGCTTACTACAGAAAATGAACAACTCAAGGTAAGCATTATGTAAAAAGTGTTTGATAAATTTATTCGTCTGGGTGTCTCATAGTATCCAAACCTACTGTTACATTTTATGCTTTACAGGAACTAGTTAATTCGTTGGAAAAGAAATCTATACAGGAGTTTCCTGTTAATGTTACTGACAATGAGTTGATCAATAAACTTTCTTCAGAAAATGAACATCTTAAGGTATAAATTGCATAATAATTGTTTGAAATTTATGTTATTGGGTAAATGATCATTTTTGTTCCCTGCATGTGTAAACTGGTGACAATTTAGTCTTTAAAAGAACGAAAATTCTAATTTAGTCTTTGAATATGGAAAAAATTGCATCCTACGTACAACTTAATAATAAATTGGTCCCTGAAATTTACAATTTAATGGCAAAATGGTCCCACAAACTTAATGGCGAGACAGAATTGTTACACTTTTTACACATTTAGAGTTTGAATCAGAATTTTCATTCTTTCTTGGACTAAATTGTCATTGGCTTACACATCCAGGGACCAAAATGGTAATTTACCCTTATGTTACTACTATTGTTATTGTTTTTTTTTATGCTTTACAGGAACTGATTAATTCACTGGAAAAGAAAACTATACAGGAGTTTCCTGTTAATGTTACTGACAATGAGGTGAGCAGTAAGCTCATTACAGAAAATGAACATCTTAAGGTATAAATTACATAATAAGTGTTTGAAATGTATGGTTTTAGGTTTTCATAATATCAAAAATAACTCCTGAAGCTTTGCAGGATCAGGTTAATTCATTGGAAAGAAAAATTGATGAAGCTGAGAGGAAATATGAAGAAAGTAACAGGGTTAGTGACGAGCGCATGAATCAAATTATAGAGACAGAATCAAAGATGATTGAGATAAAGACAAATGTGCAGAGGTTCTTATGTTAGCCTTTGTTTCTGCTGGTTTGCATTATAAGGAATATATGATTTTTCCCTTGGTTTGATATGTTGCTTTGTTATGTGTTAGGCTTGAAGAAAAACTATCTGATATGGAAACTGAAAACCAAGTTTTGCGGCAGCAAGCCTTGTTGAGTTCATCATCCAGGAGAATGTCAGGAAAGCTTGCACCTGCTACAACTCCGGTAAAAAAAAAAACAATTTCTTATTAAGTGAGGCTGTTTGTACTTGTCTATTAACATTCCCCATCAATTACTTATAATTGATATTTTTTAAATTATCCTCAATTAATTTGTTTTAAAGCTAGTCCTAACTCTTAAGTTGTATTCTTAGTTGTGTATTCGCATATAATTGAGGACAATTTAGAAAATTTCAATTAAACCAAGTTAATGAGTAATGTGAATTAATAATTCTTTGCCTCAACAGTCTCTGACTATCATCCTTGTTTATCCTTACTGGAGATTGTTTTAATATTTTTTTTCTGCTCTTGCTATACAGCCTTTGGAAAATGGTCATCAGGTAATAAAGGGCTTTTAGAATTGAAATCCCTTTAACTCTTCTTGTAATTTATACATTATCTTTGTATTTATCAAGAAAGAAAAGTTTTCCACCTGTCCTTTTTATCGTGGTTTTGAAGACAAATCTCTTTTCTATAGGCATCACAGGGTTCTGTCCCTGCGAAAACATTTGGTGCAGAGGATAAAGTAAGTAGATCTATTATGGAGAGGCATGCTCTTGCATAACAATTATTGCTTAATAATATATTTAATTTATATTTTTATATCCTTATGTAGCATTTAGTCACATTATGTTTTTGTTTGTTTTCCTTGTGTGTAGGAGAGTGTGGATGCTCTTTTCAAATGTGTGACAAAAGATCTTGGGTTCTCTGAAGGAAAACCTGTTGCAGCATTTACCCTTTACAATTGTCTGCTACATTGGAAATCTTTTGAAGCAGAAAAAACAAGCATATTTGATCATCTTATACAGCTGATTGGTTCTGAGTTAGAGGTTACTTTCTGTTTACTCAAACCATTTTTCCATTTGTTTGTTAGAGGCAAAAGTTAATCAGATTTAGGATTTGTTTGATAATTTAATTCAGCCATGAAAATAAAAACATTTTATAGTTGGTTATTGAATACCTGCACAAAGTGAATGCTATTCAAATACTAATGATTTGTAGTGCTAAAAATAATTCTTGGTTATGTAATTCAGCTAGTGAAATACTTATTTCACTGAACTGTGATTACAACTTGATTGTCACCCCAAAGCTTCATAGATAGAGGACCTTTGGTGTCAGGGGCATAGTTTAGTAAATTTGTTTAGAGACTTGAAAACTTAAAAGATTTGAAATGGCTGAATTTTTATTTCTTATTCAGTTTATTACAAAGGATTATTACACTCTTATATATAGAGTACATTACATTTAATTCAGGAATTTCAGGAGATTAAAAAAGTGGATAACTCTTTAGAATCTAAGAATTTGTACAAGATAATTAATGACAGAAATAAACTCTATTGATTACAATAATAATACTCTACAACAGTCTCCCTCAAGCTAGTGAATAGATATCAATCATTCCCAACTTCCAAAAAAGATCTTGAATAGGATGATTATGATTACTTACCTATGTGTTGTGAAGTGCCACATCCGCTCCAATTCTTAGGGTGTAACTTATATATTTGTTAGCTTTATTAAATGTCAATTGGTTTCAAAATAAAATCTAACATGATATCAGAACCTTTTGTTCATCTTGGTTTTAAGGTAGTCTTTGGCCCAATTTTTTATTATTTTTTTTGCTTTTCTTCTCCTTATAAGGAGAAGCCAGACCAAACACTTTTTCATATAAGCTCTAAAATAAATAAGGATGTTAATTTTAATGAAGAAAAAAATAAAATAAGGAGCTTAAAAATATATATATTGTGCCTTTTTATCCTCTCCTTTTATAATCTACAACACTCCTCCTCAAACTAGTGAACAGATATCAATCATTCCCAACTTGCAAGCAAGATCTTGAAAAACCACTATGTAGGAAGACCCTTGGTGAACACATCAACTATCTGAAGCTCTGAAATGACGTTCAATGTTTAATTTCTCTTTAATGAAGTGTCAATCTATCTCTGTATGCTTTGTCCTTTCATGTTGAACTAAGTTGTGTGCAATGTTGATGGCAAACATATTTTCACAAAATAGTCTCATAGGAGATTCACACTTCATTATGGGATCATTGGGAACAATAAATAATCTTCATCCATGACAACTCACAAACCCCTTAAGTTCTGGCTCTAGGGACGATTGAAGTGTCTATAGAAACAAGTTAGTTCAGGCAATTGAAGTTATCATTCTTTATGAAAACTAACTGCCTCATAGCTCTTATTGGCTTATTGCATTCCACATTATGAAATTTACGGCCATAATAATTGCCATTCCGCAAACAATAATTGCCTTATAGCAGTTATTAGACTCAACATTATGAAAATTGCTATCACAAAATCTTAAAAACAGTAAAAACATGTAAAAATAAAGTAGCATTTCTATAATAATAAATGAAAAAAAATCAACTAAAAATAAAAACACAAAACACATTAAGAAAGAGTGACATTTTTGTGTGCTTGGTGTTTAGATAAGGGTGATATATGGCTATTTAATGTGGTCTCACATGGTATTCCACTTAACATTTTTGCAGGATCCAGACAACAATGCTTGCATGGCTTATTGGCTATCCAACACATCTTCTTTGTTTTTCCATCTTCAGCAATGTCTAAGAGTACCTACAACACGGAAACCACCCACTCCAACGTCATTTTTCGGGAGAATGACCCAGGTATCAAGTTTCTTTATAGCTATCCAAGTTAACATATGCTTGTCCTATAGTAGCATCCAACATACATTCATTCTTTTCATTTGAAATACAGGCATAGAAATATTGGGATTTTACTTAATAATGGCATCCTAAGTAAATATTGTAACTAATGATTATAGAGATAATGCCATGAAACTCACTATATGGAATTTGATGTTGTTTTTCAGGGTTTCCGGTCATCTAATAGTCTTTCCAGCAATGCTTTTGATGTAGAGCATCAGGTTGATGCCAAGTATCCTGCTTTGCTTTTCAAGCAACAGCTTGCGGCTTATGTGGAAAAGATATATGGAATCATTCGCGAAAGTTTTAAGAAAGACTTGTCACCTCTCCTTTCTTCTTGCTCTAAGGTATGAAGGCTGTATTTTTTGTCATGGACTATGTCTTCGTTTTTATATGTGATGCCAGTGTGCTGGAAATTATATACTATTAGGATCAGTATCTTAGGCGGAGTGGAGTGATTGTAGTTTTCCTTAGTCATACTTAATTTATGCTCTAATCTGATGTAAATCTTATCAATAACTTTGTCTTGATGCCTAGGAAATTCAAAGTAACTTCCTATTGACATTGACTTCATATCCATATATTCAAATAGTTTAAATTTGTTATGCTTCTCACCTCTAACTCACTCAGAGTCTCACTGGATGTTATTCTTCTACTCTTTTGTTTTCTCTTGATATCTTTATGTATTGGTATCTTTTCCACTCATGTAAGGAATACATCATTTGAAAACTTTTAGACTTTAGATTATTGCTTCTGTGGAAACAGAAGAGATGTCACTTTTTTCTCCTTTTCTCTAAAAAAAAAATTGGGGGGCTCATGGTTGGCTTAAAGATGTCTCTTGCCTCTTGCATGCCTGTAGGCAAAGCTCAATCTATATCTAGTTGAAAGTGGCAATATCATTAAGCTTATTCCACTTTCGTATGATCATATGACTTCAGGACAAAACATCAAATGACAACAGCCAACCATCTGGTTCTTGGATCAGCATCATCCAATGCCTTAATAGATATCTCAAGATTCTGAAAGAAAACTATGTATGTGAAGATTTGATAGTACAGTGAATCGGTATCTTTACACCCTTTTCCTCCCAAGCTCATTTTTAAGTTATAGAGAAAACTGATTTTAAGTTTTGCCTCAGGTGCCTCCTGTTCTGGTTCAGAAGCTATTTAATCAAATTTTTCAATACATCAATATGGAACTCTTTAATAGGTAAGATGTCTTGTTTCATTCAGCCACTTTTATAGGAATGGACTAATTATAGGGTTGGTTGACTTGTGAATTGGGAATGCTATGTTCTCTAGCCTTCTTTTACATAGAGAATGTTGCACATCCAAAAATGGAGAATATATAAAATCAGGGTTGGCTGAACTAGAATTATGGTGTACTGAAGCAACGGAAGAGGTACACTATATTTGCCCTTTTACAACCTTCTTATGCATATTTAAGTCACTTACATTGCGTGAACAATGATTTAATTCTTATTTATCTATTAACTATTTCTGTTGCAGTATGTTGGCTCTTCTTTGGATGAACTCAAACATACAAAGCAAGCAGTTAGATTCTTGGTATGCCTATTACTTCTTCTATGAACACTTTTGCTTTATAAATAGACTTCAGGTAGCCTCGGTGACACTCTGAGTAATCTTTTTTTTAGGGGCAGGGGAATATTATCAAATTTTGCTTTCTTTCTACTTTGGTGTCTAGGTTGGTAAAATTAATCCAATTGATTAACATTTTACTCTAGACTTCCTTTCCCTTTGAGAGATTAGTAAGATGCCATGTGAAGGGACATTGTCTTACTTGGTCCTTATATAATTTCTGTTAGGAAGTCCAACATCACTTACCTCAATTCTCAGGATGCAGCTTATATATTTGTTGAACAACTTCACTTAGTGCCAATTGGTTTTTAAGTTGAAATTTAACAATTACTGCAAGCATACATGAGTAATATACCATAAATTTAGAATACAATACAAGGAGTTCCCTAAATCCTTAAGCACCCATTTTTGTCCCTCATTTTAATTTTGGATGAAATCATTTCTCCAGGTTGCACTACAAAAGGACGAGCTATCCTATGATGATCTTACAAATGACCTCTGCCCAGTAAGTGTTTACATATATCTGGAATTTGAACTTTGTTTAAATCTTCTCTATATGAGAAAAAAAATGGGCAGATTTTCTCTTTTTTCTGTCTTTTGTGTAGAAAGTAAACTTTCCTTTCTAACAACACTTTGTAAGAGGTGCACTTTAGCTTATTATATTATACTTATAATGTCCCCTTGTCTTATCTCACTAGATGAGATCAGCTACATGCATAAGGACATATTGTATTTTATCAAATATAATATAGGTTTAATATGTTTCTTAGTTCCTGAAAATATGGTAAATTTTGATTTTAGTCTTTCAACTTTTTTTTATTAATTTTGGTTCTTATAAATTTTAAAAGTTTTGAAAATGGTACTTATTACTATTTACTAATGATGTGGCATGCATCTAAATATGCTACCTCACGTGTCATCTCAAAGTAGTCACTAATGTTACATGTATAGATGCATGTCACATTATCACTAAATGATAATGGAAATCATTTAAGAAAATATGATGATCAAAACTAACAAAAAGAAATTGAAGGACTATTAAAACCAAAATTCACCATATTTTCAAGAATTAAAAACCCATATAAACCTATAACATACATAGCAAGTGGGTTCAATGTTACTGCCTCTCTTAACATCTATATTGGCTGAATTTAGGTCCTAAGTTCTCAACAGCTTTATAGAATATGTATACTTTACAGTGATGATGATGACAATAAGCAAAGTGTATCGACAGACGTAAGTTCCATCTGTCTATCTGTTTATCCGCACCTTTTCTTCTCAACCATTACTTTGTTGTGTGAATATTATTTATATTAATTATTGCTATGTACTTGTGTAGGTCACTACTAGATTGAAGCTTCTAATGACAGATGATGCAGATGAAGATGACAAATCTTTCTTGTTGGAGGACAACACAAGGTAAACTCAATTTCATGTAATATACATGTAAATACAAGATAATATTGTTTTAATTGAAACTGAAAGTTTTCACTTTTCACTGTTTTCAAAATGCAGTCATCCTATTATTGTTGAAGAGATCTCAACTTCTGCTCTAGATAAAACCATTCCAAAAATAAAACCTCCTGCAGAACTTCTTGAGAATGCAAACTTTCAATTTTTACATGATTATTGTTAGTCCTCTTGTGGTGAAGCTCATCTTTTAAGGTTCAAAATTATGTTATCTAATTCAACATCAAGTTGTAAATCCACCCGTGCTCACCCTCGCCCCTCCTTTTTTTTTCTCTGTTTTGTGGGCATCCATACTGTAATGGTTGTGTTAGCAAAAAGGCAGGGTAGGTTTCATAATATTTGTTAATTTTCATTTTACCTCCATTTTTATTAGATTGTATGGATGTTCACTTGGGGAGCAAATATTTGTATTAGTATGAAGAAAGAAAAGTGAAATTTGTAAAATGATAGGAGTTGATCACTTAGATTGTTCTTCTGCCCTTAAATTTGACATTGTAGAAAGCAGTATATCACCATCAAATGCTATAGTGATATTGGCCTTTTATGTAAGAGCATCATATCCTTTGTAATATTGCAATAATGTTTCGATTATGTGGCGAATTGGTCACTTTTATGTGTATTCATCCGGTCCTTAAGTTCATCGAATATTTAGTATATATTAAATGTATGCTGTTAGATTATTTATTGTACAATGATGAGCTACTATAAATCTAGTGCACTAAATATAGAAGTGTAAAGAAAAAGAAATAAAGCAACTACTTCAAAAGAATTTATATCATAAGAATCTATTACGCATAGATTTCTTTATATATAGTTCTTAAATTCCTAAAATCTCTCATCCAATAGTGATTCACACTAATATTAGATGAACTGTATCTATGACGAATGTCACTTGTATGTTAATTAGGATTTGAATAATGCTCGTATTTAATGCACCAATGGATTAAATGTATTACCTGCAACATAGATTAGAGTGGTGTTCATCATGAAGAGGACATGCATTTAATATTCATATTTAATACACCAACAGATACATCTTAAAAAACAAGCTCTCAACAAAGAAAAAAAAACTTGTGTCCATTATAATATACTATAGTATTCATCCGATCCTTAAGTTCATCGAATATTTAGTACATATTAAATGTATGATGTTAGATTATTTATTGTACAATGATGAGCTACTATAAATCTAGTGCATTAAATATAGAAGTGTAAAGAAAAATAAATAAAGCAACTACTCCAAAAGAATTTATATCATAAGAATCTATTACGCATAGATTTCTTCATATATAGTTCTTAAATTCCTAAAATGTCTCATCCAATAGTGATTGACACTAATATCACATGAACTATATCTATGACAAATGCAACTTGTATGCTAATTAGGATTTGAATAATGCTCGTATTTAATGCACCAACGGATTAAATGCATTATCTGCCGCAGAGATTAGAGTGCTCTTTCAACATGGAGAGGACATGCATTTAATATTCATATTTAATGCACCAAAGGATACATCTTAAAAAGAAAGCTCTCAATAACAAAAAAAAAAAAAAAAGTCCTTTAGAGACAACGAACACTAGCTTTCTGAAATGTGCTTGTAAATATGAGAAGCTTTAAAGAGATGAAGACACACGAATGAACACGCTAAGAATTCAAATTTATTGTTCTCACTTCTCTTAGCTTTATCTCTATAACTTCTAAAATGGTAAAACTTTCTAAACATTTTGTATATCTAGAGATAATAGACTAAGTTCATTTCTATAATCATTTTTGAGATGTTAAGAACTAGTCAATGAGTTAATCAACATCGACAAATCTTCTAATTTGTTTAGAGTCAGAAATGACTTCGTAAAATAAAAAATACTAGGTATACTTTAAGCTTTGAGGATAAGCTTAGTTTGTAAAAGCTAAAAATAATTGTGAATAATACTTGTAATTTTTATGAAAGTTAGTAAAATTTGATGAGTTGTCAAAGATTAGACGTAATCTCACTGGTTGAGACGAACAAATATAAAAGTTTATGTCTTATATCTTTATAACTTTTATTTTAACTACCAAAGGATATAATTTGATTTTTGGTTTCACAAAAGAGTTTTTAGCAAAATTTGTTGTTATCGTCTAATTGTATTTGTTTGTGAAAACTTTGTATTTTTGTTGATAAAACCTTATCATATATATATATATATATGCGCGCGCGTGTGAGAGAGATAATGGACACACTTATTTTTTAGGTTAGAATGTGTTAGCAAATTACACCATGTTAACAAATCCACTTATTAACGTATACGCACTTGATTTTTAGTTTAAATACTTTAGAAGTTACACCCAGGGTCGGATGGAGTGCGGTGGCCAGCTGAGCCATGCATGAACTCCCCCAAATTTTGTAGATTTTATTTTATTATATGTAAATATGATTTTTGGCCCATCCAATCTTTTTATAAGCTCTTTATACTATTTTTTTTATTAAAACACTTGATTTAAAAGTCAATATTATTTTTTCTTTGATAATACAGTAGCTTCCTTTTATAAGTTTTACTCCTTTCACTCCTTATTTACTTATCATTTTTATTTCGTATTAGACTATTAGTGGCGGGCATCATCCCACGTCCAATTCTTATCATCTTTTTTTTTATTAGTTATAACTTAATATACCAACATGTTTTTTTTTCACCAGACTTATTAAATTATTATTTCATTAGACTATTAAAGATTCCTTTTCTTTGAGCATGCTTTTATTTGAGTATTTAGACGTATAGTGTTTTTTTGTGTGATTCACTTATCTATTTTTAAATTTTTTGAAGTAATATATACTTTAACTCTATTTTCATTAAATTTTTTTGAAATTTGTTTAAGATAAATAACCTAGAGTATCAATTATAGAGCAACTTGTGCGACCAGTTATATGTCAAATTTATTACATACATTATGCATGTGGTTAAAACATTATTTACTTAAGATATGTTTTTTTTATCCTGGCCTCCTTTGATCCAAAATCTTGGTTATGCACCTTATTACATCATTGGTGTATTTTAAGATAAGTTATGACTTGATAATATACTTCAACTACAAAATAAGTATGTATATGTTAGCAATTCTTATGTGTTATATATATATATATATATATATGAGGTGCATGTTAGGAGAAGTTCACTCGTTTATGATAGAAGATCGAGTATTCAACATAGTCTTATTATATGCTTATATATAGGAAGATTAGTCAATAGGAACAATCATATATAAGCTAATATTTATAAACTCTTTTTGTAATTGGTTTACTAATATCAATTTAAAAAGACTAAAATATGTTTGATATATATTTGACTTTTCTTTTTTATCCGATTAAATTTTTTTATTATTTGATTAAAATTTTTGTTCTTGATATTTGAAGAGTTTTATTTTTTATCCAAGATTTTTTCATTAACTTATGACATGACTGTTAACTTTTTAAAATATAATTTCTGGAGATTTTCAAACCACCAATATGGATTTAGAATTTTAAATGATCATTTACTATGGTTAATTAAAAACCACTACAATCAATTAAAGGAGAAAAAAAAATATGGTTATTGCTCAAGGGAGAGAAAAAAAATATCATCAACCACCTACACATATCAATAAATACCCAAATTTAAAACCCACATAAACAAATACTCCGATTTGAACCAAATCACCAACCTACAAGTGTCTTACTATATACTTCCATCTTATTAATTAGCGGAGTAGAAGAAATATTGTTTATTTTAATCACAAATATTCATTAAACTATTCATTTTCTTTGTAACAAAATTTATCCACGAATATTTGAATATTTGTAGGTACAATTTTGTTTTTCATCCTAGTTATTCTAATTTAATTTGTAATTGTATTAAAATTCAATAAGAAAGTTTTTTATTATCGTTATTAATTTCAAAAGTTTGAGCTAAATTAATATAGTCTTGGAACATAAGGGTGTTATTCATAACAACTTGATAAATCCTATGATTCACATCAAATCAATTAAGTTAGTTTGATTTTTTTTACCCCGAACCAATTAAAATTCGATGTTGGTTGATTCGGGTATTAAATTTATATTTTCTAAATCTGAAACAATTATATTTCTACTATTATTTTCATTATATTTTTTTAATAATATTGCTATTATGTCGCCTTGATTGTGTTTCAGTCTTGTTTGTATTCAATTATGTTATTTACATTTTTATATAACTTTATTTCTGAATCTTCAAACAAAACCATGTTATTTTTGTAAAACCATTAAAAAACATTTGATTTAAATTTTATTTTCCTCCAAATCTGAATCAAACTAACCATGAATACCCCTTCTGAAATTCTAAAACATTATTTCTAGGTTATGCTAAAAAAAACAACACAATATTTATAATTTAATCAGAAATTTTAATTACATTAAAATTTAACTCTCATCATCGTAAGAAAAAACTCTTATATTGCATTGCAAATACTTTATTTTGTTTTTTATGTTGGCTCAAGAAAAAAACAAATTAAATCAGTAAAAAAAAGTTAAAAAAAATCTAATTCTTGGTTGAACATATATATGATTCATATTTGTTATGGTCTATTTAAGTGACCGGAGTCCTTACCGCCTCTAGCTTTGTTATGGTCTAGGAATTGTCATCCTCAAGCAAAGCAGTGGCCAACTCCCATATATCAGTACAATGCATCAGTATAGAAATTTGATGATGTTGAAAAGAGACTATGTTGATTTAAGTGAAGAGTGAACATTTAGGTTCTGTTGACTTTGTAATGTCCTACATTAATATATAATTATTTGCTACATTAATATATTACTTAAATTTTGTTACTTACGTGTGTTGTTAGAGTTAACCGCGACTTGAAAACCAAGGTTTATTGTTACGTTTTGGTGTTAAATGATATATGTTTGACATTAGTAATATTAAAAATAATTCAAATAAAATTGGCAACACCAAAAAATAAAATTCACAAAATAAAATGATAAACATAGTCTTTAAATGATAAACATAGTCTATAAATGATTAACATAATGTTCATGCATGATCCGTGCGTCGTTAGGCAATCAAGCCACTTTCAATACGTCAATGCTGATAAGGCCTTTGTAGATGTTTAGTGGCATACACGTGGTGACCTTTTATCATAGTTTAAGATCGTAAAAGCCTCAACAATAGATAGAAAATGCTCATAAATTCAACACTACACAGATTTGATAAGGACAAAAATAACAATCATTCACAATTACCTGTAACAGTGTGATATATCCAGCAAGTTGTTTACCGCCGCTCTTGCAAGCATCATTCAAATTATCATACATGTGCATTAGGGCGACAACTCCCCATGCGTAGCTTCCACTCTGACAGAGGTCTCAGAAGACGTCTAAGAAGACGACATGCACATGTGTTGCACTCTTATTAGCAAAAATAGTGCAACCTAACAAGTGCAACAAATAAGCTCTAGTTGTTGCAATCTAGAGTCCAGTCTCACATTTATTATGATAAATCTCTCGTAGCCACGATAGGCATACATATGCTTCATGACACTACACTGTCTCAGCTCTAGCTTCATCTTCAGCAACTTTAAGTAACTTCACTAACATCAACATCGCTTTGTCAACATGAAGAGTGTCGAAGCTGTGGAATGCTCCTATAATGGGAAGATGGAGCAAAGAGGCCACGTCATCGAGGGTGATGGTGACCTCTCTTACTGGAAGATGGAAACTGCTCGCTTCCTTATTCCACCTCTCGACAAAAGTGGATATAAGTCTCCGATCGCCAGTGTCCAATGAACATGCGATCAAAGAACTTAATCTTGTGGCAGCAACCAAGCCTTCAATCTCAGTAGCAGGCCTCTCGAATTTCTGAACCTTCTTTCCATGGGAGGATAACCTCAATTCAGGACGTTCCTAAAAAAAATTAAATAATTTTAACAATAATAACAAATATTTGTTGAAATAATATTTATTAAAAATTATAAATACCTCTCCATGATGTGGCATAAGTGACGTACTTACCCTCCAAGTACTGCAACATGATCAGCATAGGTAGTCAACACTGATGTGTCACAATGCCCGCCTG
This sequence comes from Glycine max, assembly GCF_000004515.6. Lineage (NCBI taxonomy): Eukaryota > Viridiplantae > Streptophyta > Magnoliopsida > Fabales > Fabaceae > Glycine > Glycine max. The sequence continues at coordinate 50,184,309 of NC_038245.2, read as the reverse complement.
GAAAACCCTCGGCATCATCAACAACTTCTTCAGTATGTTGGAATAGCTCTTCAGCAACAGCGGCAGCTTCTCGTTGCCTACGTGTGAATGTTGTGGGCCTTCACTGCTGGAGAACATCATCTGAATCACGATTATCCCCTCTCCCTAGGGCTCTTCCTATAACTCTGACTAAGACACGCCTTAAACCTCTAGTTCTAACCATAATCTGTAAATTTTCACATACATACATTTTTTGGTCAAAATTCAAACAATACTTAATCAATTACAATACAATCATTCCTTAATTAAAAAAAATTATAGTTAAAAGAAAAACAAATTCATTGTATTTAGAATTAAAATAATTAACTATTTAAAAACCTAATACAAAATAAACAATTTCTTTATTTATCTAATAAACAATAACTATCTACAAAAAAATAATCAAATAATATATTTATATTTCATACAAATAAAATATTTATAAACAAATACAAAATTAATAACTATTTCATGACATAATTCAATATAAAACTATTTTTATTTAAAACATAAACAATACCTATTTTAAAACTAAACTAACTATTTAAAAACATAATTGAAAACATAATTTTTCAAACAATACCTATTTTTAAAACTAAATTAAATTTTTATATTTACAATTACAAATAAACTAACTATTTAAACACATAATTCACAATAAACTACTTATTATTTCAAAAAATAACAATAACTATTTACAACCAAAAAAAATATTTATATTTCATAAAAAAAATATTTAAAAACAAAAACAAAATAACACCTTTTACATATATTTTTTTTCTATTACAAACTAATTTTTCATTTTTTTAATTAATTAAAAAAATAACATACGGATCAGATGAGATGATCCATATGAGTCATAAGGATCAGATGATCCGTATATCTCATATGGATCAAATGATTCGTATGTGTTACACGGATTATATAACGCATACAGATCATATGATCCATATGAAACCAAAACATCCCAAACACCAAAAGCAGCCATTAACAAAGAGAACGAAGGCCATGAAGCTTACCTCAACGGCGAAAGTGGCAAAGATCAATGGAGACGTCCTCAATGCCGACAACAGAAGCACTCAACGACGACAGAGGAAACCACAAGGAGGAAAGCAACAAAAAAATGAAGAAGAAGCAGGCGCAGCATGAGCAGAAGAGGAGACGACACAGCGTACAGACTAACGGAGGTGGAACAGTACCACGAGGATAGTAAGGGTTTTTAAAATTTAAGTGAAGAGCATTTTTGTCACTTCACTTAAATTTTTAGGTGCACCAGCAATAATACTGGATGCACCTAGCATCACCCCAAACAATTTTGTATGAAGTGGACATGATTAGACAATATATGGATTCAATGGTATGGCAACCTTGTGTAACACACTATCTTCAGTTAAGTTATCAGTAGAGTAGTATTTTACATCTTGATTGATTTGGTAACCAAACCGATGATATTCACATAAATGGATTTTGATAATAAATTTCTTCAATTTGGTTATTAATGAAAAAATTATAGGGTCTTACTAACTCGTGTCTAATGTTAAAGAACTAAAAGAAAAACACATTTAGTATGAAAATCATAGAAGAACACAAAAAAAATTATTAAAAACATATTTTTTCGTCTTTCAATAAAAATATTTCCACTTAGATTTCTTAACTAATGTCTTAAGGACATTGATTAATATTTGTCAAAATTATATTTATCTTTTGTTTGTTTTAGTTGTAATATTTATCCGTACTTTAACTTTAAAAGCTTGTTTATTAAGAAACCTTAAACTCATGCAACTCCAACTCAGAGTTGCATTAATGACAAAATTATACTTCATCCGTCCTTAATCATAAAATCATTTCAACCAATTTATATTCCTTAAGAAAAATAATTAATTTAGTTAATCATATTAAATTTATCAATTATTTATATTATTATTTTAAAATTATTTTTTTCTTATCTCTCTCTACTTAATTGTTTCTCATTAATATTTAAAAGAGACAATAATTAAGTAAAGATACATAAAAAAAATAATTAATGCATACAAAAATTAGAAAAAGTTCTTATAAAAATAGGCAAATAAATTTCTAAAGACTCTTAGGAAAAAAGAAGTATTTATCTTATGTTTGTTTTGGTTGTAGCAATGTTTATCAGTATTTTGACTTTAAAAGCTTGTTTGTTGGGAAACTTTGGTGTTACACACTATGTAATACACTTTAACAACACACTTTGGTTTAAACTACAAAATCTAGAGAGAAAATAATTAAATGTGATTAAGGACCTGCAATTTTATCATTGAATAAATTTTAAAATTGGAGAATGTGTTTGAAGAAATCTGTTAGAAAATATATTCTAAATATTTCTTTTTAAAAAAACGGTGCAATGCACGGGATGCTCTCTAGTTCAAATAAAAATTAGTTAATGTTCTTAAATACAAAAGGACCCCACACCCACTAATAAAATAGTTAAAACCCCAAATTAAGGTCTTACATTAAACATACTCTAATGCAGTAATGCTTGCTTAATGAATGACGTACTTACCCTCCAAGTATTTTTACATTTTGTCCATTCACTAACGTCAAGAGCAGAAAGTTTTGCGATGCAGAGTCAGCAGCACACCATCTTTTTATATTACCTTTCCAATCAAGTTCGTATGATTACTGCAAATGTAAAAATGTAAAATAGACTCTTTAAATCAAATTGCAAAGTAATCATGCTACACCTGCGGCCTGCCAAACTAGTACTTTGGCCAATCAGTGTAATGTGCCCTAACCCACAAAAGAATCACTATAACACTACCAAAAGAAAAATTAGGTGAAGGCTAAGGTGGAGAAATCAGGTCCTTCCACTCCTGTATTTTCTATTTTTTTTTTTTTTTAAAAAAGATGGCCATTAGGCAGCCAAGACTTTCTTAAAAAGAATGAATAAATGGAAGTATTTTCTGGCATAAAAATAATGCCCCTATTCAAAGAGAAATAAAATATGATGTTTGATTTTTTATGTCCCTTCTACATTGTCTTACTTCCTCCAATCTACCCACTGGTGTAGCGGCTAATGATTCCATAACCTGACAAACGGGGTCAAAACTGTGTTCATAAATTTTCTATACATTAATCAAGAGCAGCTTTATTTTTCCGACCAGTTATTGGCTTGGGAAAGCCATCAAAGATTGGTTTTCCAATGGCTGCAGTTGAGAGGGCTTGTAAGTCTGGTTTCAAATTCCACATTTTGGTTGGCCAAATGGACGAGGAGCCACTGTTATCTTGATCCTGTAAACAAGAAGTGCTTGATGATTTCCTGACCCCGGATGAACCATCAATTAGAGAAGCATCCCCCATGCCCAACGCCGCAGGATTCAAACCAATTGGTTCAGAATCAGTTGTTGCTGTGGTTCGGTTAGCTGCTTTCTGTCTCAGAGCTAAGCCCTTTCCTGTTCTTGATGGAAGAACACCACTGCTGCTATTATCCTCCCTCAAAAGCAACTCCGGTATCCTAATAAAGTCAGCTACAGATTTCTGATGTCTCAGGCCAAGTTTGTCATTCCATTTATTGGAGCCAACTTCCCTGGTTTCTGCAGCCAGTGCATCATCTGATTTTTCCATAATTTCTTCCAAAATTACATTGACCAAACTTCTGGATTTCCGGTGATGACTCAGAGGTCGGTCAGACATAGGTAAGTTTCTGGGGAATGGACCATCTTCTGAGGGACTTGGGGTCCCCTTAAGTCCATAGTAGCCCTGTAATGAGTTCATGGCTGGGGAGACCTTCCGCTCTGATGACTTTATTCTCAGGGATTGGAATGAATCAAGCAGATCATGGTGTGCCTGATTAGGTGGACTGTGATCCGAGTTACCATGTCTGAAGGGACAACATTCATGGTCATTAGTGATTTAAATGCCATGGGAAATAAATCACTCAGAAGTAATGATATATAATAAAAAATATATTGAAACCAACATAAATAGTGAACATTATAAATTATTTTCTTGAATTACAAATTCTTCTGAAATTTCTACATAGGCGATTCCCGTTCACAGAAATTCATATGGTAAGAAATTAATTAAAATGACAGATAGAAGATACCCAATTACAGCATAATTAAGTTAATATGCAATTCTTAAACACCAAGTTTGAACAAAAGCAACATATAAAAAGAAACATTCAAGAAACAGAGGAATATATCGTCAACGACCAGAATCAATTACAACATTATGGAAAAAGTCCATGAAAAACATTGTCCACCATGCACTTTCCCAAGACTCATTACATTACCATCACCACCTCATTTTACACTGTATTACAAGCAACTGTGACAGCAAATACCATTGTCATACTTTATTGTTAAGCATCCATCAGATATCAGTTTCTGTACCTAAAGCCAATATTAAACCTGTTGGACAAATAACAACCTGGCACTTCAACTGCATTACTACAAATTAAACTCCCACAGAAACATAGAGCATATTGGGGAATTGACAGTTATCAAAATGACAATCTTTAAAATGAGTAATACAGGAATCATCCATTGAAATGATCTAGAAACAGAGTAGTCATATAATAAAAAAAAATAAAGGAGTCATACATAAAGCAAGAAAAATTACATGATAATAAGATAGAAGAATTTGTTCATATGATAACAGAGCAGAATAAAGGAATAACAGCAATTTGAATGATATTACAGATACATGAAACTAAAAATTTGACCTAACGATATAACAAAAATAAGGATTTCATTTTGCTTTAATGGCAGCATAAGAGCTTTGCGGAATTAGTGAACAAAATCTTCCCAACTACTTTGGAAACTGTTAAAACCCTACACTGCAAGCAAAAAGCTTAAATTTTCACATGATGCGGCACTGTCTTGTTTAATAGAGGTGTAAAAATGTTTTAAAGTGACTATGAATACAATCTAAAAACCTGTTCCTTGAATATATTTATTTATTCAAAAAAATTACAGCACCGAATTTCAATCTAGATTCATTCTCCGTTTTTCACCTTCACCTTTGTCTGTCTATACAAGCATGCCCCAACATATGCACTTAACCAAAGCACAATAAATAACTTTGCTGGCTATTTTAACATGAATCGTGCCCAAAATATCAAACTCCCCTATGAAAGCTCCAACTTAAGGGAAGAAATCAGAAATTCCTCCTCCACCCCCTCCCTTTTGTTTTATACAAGATACTTTTCTCAAATATTTCAGTCAAAAGTATGAGGCAGCATTTGACAAGCAAAAGAAAACAGAATGGAACAGTTTGTTGTTACATTGGGGTGGAACCAAAATATACCACTTGTCTTAACCTTATGTCCTATTCTGCTCTCATTTTAAAGTATAACAAACATAGAAAATAACCAATTATGATCTACCTCCCAACCTGTTTACCAAACAATCCCTAAGACCTAATTTCTTGTATTTAATGCTTTTCCTTAATCCAAAAAGAGATAAACATACCCTGGAGTACTGGAACCATTTGACAAATAAGGAGATGGAGGATGCCTTGCAGGTAGCGGAATGTGGAGAGTTTTAAGTGCAAACATTTGATGGTCTGTAACAAGGCTATTCATCTTTCTTATGTCTGCCACCTACAATTTTCCAAATCAAAAAGAGCTGAAGAAATTACACTCCATTACACAAATCACATAGAAAAAAAGAAGAAAACTTAAGAAACAAGAATTCAGCACAATGCTCATATCAAAAGTGGTGTTGGAGAGAGAAAACCGACAACGATATTAACATAAAGTGGTAGGCGGTTCAGCAAACACTCGAAAATGACAAAAGCAAAAAACGCGACAAGGAAATAAAGACAATGCAACGAAAAATTTCAAAACCATTTCAAAACAGAAAATAACTTGAGTTTTCACCACTATTAATATCTCTTCCGACAAATCTTAGATTCAGTCTCTTAGGTACATACGTTACTATTTTCAAACTGAATCGAAGTTCCAACCAGCTAATCCGCACAACAAAGGTTGGAATCAAAGGTCAGCATACATTACCAATAAAACTTCAATTCTGATTGGAAAACAATACCAGAAACACCTAAAAAAACTGTATCTAAGTTTTGTTGTACTTGTATCACATCAGAATCAGACATAGGTTGCGCCCACACCATGTGCCACAAAAAAGTTGCATGAATTTGAACCATATATACTACCCTTTCATCATCAAATTATCTCTTGCATGAATTTGACTCACACTACCCTTTCATGACCAAATTGCCTCTTGCATGAATTTGACTAACAAACCACTCTTTCATCATCAAATTCCTAAAGAGGGGTAAACAAACATGCATGCACACACACTCATAAACCATCCACAACACAAATTCTAATAGTAGCATCAAAACAATCAAAATCAAGCTGATACAAAAAATAAAAAATTATACAAATAAAATAACTAATAATAAAAATTAAAAAAATGATTTTTTTTAAAAAAAAATGAAAGTACCTCAACACCGTACTTGATAGCGACACCGGCCAAGGTATCGAATTTGGAAACATGGTGTTCGATGTAGCCAAGTCTGGGAGGCGAAGAAGGCTTTGCAGGGCTTCGTTCTCCGTTGTCGTAATCACACACAAACCTATCGTAATAATTCCCATTGCTATTGCTGTTGATGTGTTCTCTCCAATTTTCCCTTTCCATCGCAAATTGTCAATCCTCCCCCGCTTCAACATCCAAAACCCATTTTGCAGATTAATGAATTGGGATTGCTGAATGAATGAATGAATTTGTGGATCTTTGATGGATGATGGCGAAATCGGTTTCTGTGTTTTCTCGGCGTTTTCTTCCTCTTTCTCGGAAAAGGAAGGATGATTCTCTCTCTTCTTTTTCTCAGTTTAGTTACAATGGTTTTTTTTTCGGCGTTATAAATAATTAATATTAATTGAGTGAAACAAGTTTTTTTTTTAGGGGGTGAAAGAATATTTTAAAAAAAAAGGATAAATTAGAATGCAAAGATATAATAATGACCACCGTAAAATAAAATCTTCATTAAATTAAATACAAACAAATAGTTTGGTCAAAGTTTGGCGCTGCTAAACTCCGTGTATATTTGGCGTTTGTTTATTGACTTTAGATTTAGAATTAGAATAGGAGAACATTCCGTGATTGAATCTTAAAAGTTAAAACCATTGAACATGTAAACTAGTTAATGAAGGACTGTTTTAACTTAACTAGTGATTAGTGATGTGAAGTTCAAGTTCTAGAATGAAGTTCTTTGTTAAAGTTGAGTATAGAGAATTTTGTCTGATTTTAGCTAAACCTCAAATGCAGTTTCAGAATATAAATGTAACATGTGAAGTTGAAGTACTATAAAAAATTGGAGATTTTTTTTCTAATCTAATTATTGTATTTAATTTTAGGTAAATCTGAATTATTCTTTGATAAGAGTCAATGATTAATCCTTTAAAATATTGAGATTCATTTAAGAGATTAATTTTTTTCCACTAATGTTTTTCAATCAAATAACAGATCAAACTCTTAACACATGCTTAAGATTTAATGATTTACTAAATAATATAATTTCCTTTGGGATTTAATAAAAAAAATTGGAAATTTTAGGATGATATAATTATTTGTTGAAATCACATTAAAGATTAGTTTTTTTAATGAAATTTGTTTTGGAAATAATTTAAGAATCCAAATAATACTCGTTAAAAGGACATATTTTATTACTCGAATGGGTTAATATCTTTCAAAAAGGAATAAAAATATACATTTTATTTTAAGAATATGATAAAGAATATAATCATCCAATATAATATATGATCTTTATTTATATATATATATATATATATATGAGAGAGAATGTATCACATGATAAATTAAAGCCCCATATAACTTTAAAATTTTTATAAAATTTATCAAATATAAAATTAAAATTTTAAAAATTTAATTTATGTTAAAATTATCATCACAACTATCATGTAATTATCCTCGTCTGCCAATAATATTTTAAACATTTTTGTTTTATATATGATTTGTAAAATATTTAAAAAATTGAACAAAAGAAAAAACACACTGTATAACCAATTTTTGTTATTGAATAAGGGGAGAAGATTTTATTTTGAGTAACAAAGTTTAAAAAGACAAAAAATCTCATTATTTTTTCACATAATTGAGAAGCTTAGTTACAGTATCGAAAATTTCCCACAAAAGATTGATAAAAAAAACCTCCACAAGAGATGAAATTGGCTCTCCATTGGACTGCTTTTATTGTTTAATTATCTCCAACAATAACTTGAATCTGATCAACTTGTGAATTACCAATTCTTGTTTAGAAACAACACCGTCAATAGAAGGGAAAATTTCTGAAATTTAAACATTGCGTGATATATTTTGCACGTTGGAATAGAAATACTTTGTAGCCTTGGGTTGTCTTTGAAGTCTCCAAACACACTGCAGATTCCTTTCTTACCGAAGCTATTTACTGTTAGAACTACATCATGAAAGAGGTTGGAAGTCCAAATTTGGCTGATTGTTTCCCAGTGTTGAAGGTGGTTGACCCTCATGGAATCAGAAGGCGCACGGGGAGTTACTTTTGGAAGTTGTTGACCATATTCAAGGGCTTGGTTGACAAAAGGTTGAAGCTAAGGAATGAGGATGGTTACTGCACCAAAAATGACATGTTAGATGCCATTCTCAACAATGCTGAAGAGAACAGCCAGGAGATGTACAGAGATAAGATTGAACGTTTGTCATTGGTATTTTTATTTCCTTTCTTGTCACTTTTCTTTTCCTCTTGATTAAGCTTTTTGCTATTTGTTGAATACTTCTAAATTTTCTTATCCTGTTTTCTTATTACTCTTTTTACTTGCTAAATGAAGAAAATATTGAAGGAATACGTTTTTGATATATTAAATATTTTTAGAGGAAACCGTGTATGACTTCACACTTTAAAGTGTAAAAGATACACTAACATCTAATTTATAAGTTGACAATGACACCTATAATAATTTTACTAGTTTCTATGATAATTACTTTAAAAAAATATTAATTGTGATTTTTGAGTAGTTGAAGATTAATGTAAAAAATTTACACCAACAACGGTCATACCTAGAAATTAAACTCATATTTACCTTTTCATTTGATATTTGCTTTAGAATTTAATTAAAAAACCTTGTTTGTATAAAAAAAATTACATTATTATTTAATCAATATATATGATCAGATTATTGGTTTTTGTAACAATTTTAAATTGATAGTAGAGAAGTTTTTATAATGATGGTATGCATCAAAATTATATTCATTTCTTTATAATATATATAAAGAGGATTAATCTAAAGAAATAGGGTTAGATTTCAGCATCATTTCAACTTTTGTGATGGGGATTGGCCAGCTGCAGCAAAATATCCCACTTGCTAATTAAATTATGTGTTTTTTGTCAGGACTTGTTTGTGGCAGGAACAGATACAGTAACATCCACAGTAGAATGGGCAATGGCTGAGTTACTCCACAACCCAAACATAATGTCAAAAGCAAAGGCAGAGCTAGAGAACACTATTGGCAAAGGCAACCTGGTGGAAGCATCAGACATTGCAAGACTCCCTTACTTGCAAGCAATAGTGAAAGAGACCTTCAGGCTGCACCCAGCAGTTCCACTTTTGCCTAGAAAGGCTGAAGTGGATTTGGAGATGCATGGCTACACTGTCCCAAAGGGTGCACAAGTGTTGGTTAATATGTGGGCCATTGGTAGGGACCCAAAGTTGTGGGACAACAACCCTAGTTTGTTTTCACCAGAGAGGTTTTTGGGGTCAGAAATTGACTTTAGAGGAAGGAGTTTTGAGCTGACCCCATTTGGTGCTGGTAGGAGGATGTGTCCTGGCTTGCCCTTGGCCATAAGATTGTTGTTCTTGATGTTGGGTTTGCTCATCAATTCCTTTGATTGGATGCTTGAGGATGGAATTAAACCTGAGGATATGAATATGGATGAAAAATTTGGACTTACCTTGGGGAAGGCTCAACCTGTGCTAGCTGTTCCAATATTCAAACCAAGCAATTAGAATGTTAATGTGGCCTAGTAGTTATGTAATTTTTTTTCTCAGCATGTCATTGGTATAAATTTGTTTTCTGTCAAAAGAAGTAATAAATCTTTGTTATGCACTATAAGTATATATAATATAGATATTTTTTTATATAATTTATTTGATATTCAATAACCAAGATTTAAATCTTGAATCATTTGATTAAAATAGAAAAATTAATATCTTTTGTATTGGCTGGTGTTGGTAGTAATTATGTATATGTGTTCTTAGTCAAATGCACCCTTATTGGTTTGTACGAACAAATAACTGTAGTGCAGTACTGCATCCCCGGTCTAGTTGTTAAGAAAACTAAATCAGTGTACCATATTATATATGCAGGCAACCAGAAAATCAATAAATGTAGATATTTGTGAAGTTAGCCGCCAGAGTTTGTTCGGGGAATAATAAAAGGAGAAATTTATTATATTGTGTACCTTTTTTATATGTACGAATCGCAAATAGCTACAAATTAAAAAGTTTATAATATTTATGTATTTTGTTTGATTAATTAAGTTAGATTTTTTTTATATTATGTAAGTATGATCTAACTAATTTTTAATACATTATTTAGGGTTATTATTTTATGGTTAAATTAGTATGCAGGTTCTTATATTATTATACATTTTTAATTAGGTTTTTATATTTTATTTTTTTAATTGAGTCCATGTATTAACTTTAAATTTGTAATAAGATCTTTATGTTAATTTGTCGTGAAAAATTTGTTAGACTTGATAAAACATTTCATTATATATACATACTTAGATATAAGTTATTATTTCATATCAATCAAATGGTGTTATTGTTATACATAATTTTTTTTTTTTTATCTAACGTGTTTTGATTTCTCATGTTTTTTTCTCTACCCATTCATTATCTCTCAAACTATAATCCAATCATAAAATGTGAATTCCATGTCTTCCAACTTGTAATCAACTCTAATAGGTGATTAATTATTAATCTGTTTATAATATTATTCGTGACTCCTTAATTACCTTTATAATAGTTTGTGATTTAAGATTTACATCTCTATAATCAATTCAGGTGTATTGATTTAAAATTCGCATTTACATGTGTACATATAATAGAATATTCCATCAAGTCTATTAGATTCATCACGACTAATTAATATAAAAATCTAATTATAAATTTAAAATTATTATATGAACTCAACTATAAAAAATAAAGTATAAAGACCTAATTAAAAAATTTGTAATAATATGAACACCTACAGACTAATTTAATCTTAATTTATTTTTTAAATTGAAAAAAATAATTATGTATCATATAAAAGTGAGTTAGAACTATGGACTGTCTAATAATATAGCCAACCTAACTTTGTGATATTAAATGAATAATAAACCACGCAGTTATTTTTAAGAAACCAAGTAGTTTTATTAAAAAAAAAACAAAATGATTAATACACCTAGCAGTAGGACGTGCATGCGGAGGGAAGCTTATACAATGTGTGAACCTTATTTTGTTAGTAGGACTGATGTCAATTGAGCTAAAAGCTCGTTCTACACCAAACACTTAAGAGGCATAAGTACAGGGTGATGTCAATCTAACTAAAATAGCTTTGTACACCAATCACTTAGGAATGTTGAAAACCAAAAACTTAACTTATTAAATAATAATTGTTTGGTAAAATTATTTATTAAAGTAATTGAAAAATATAAAATGATACAAATGAATATATTTATATGTCATTTTTTTTTTATAAATTTTAATTTTATTTTATAAATAGATATATATTTTGATGTATTATATATATTTTTAATTAAATTTAAAATCTTGTAATTTTTAATTTATAAATAAATTATTTTTATTTTCAATTATTAGATTTTTTTCATATTATATATTCTATTATTAATCTTATGCTATGTCTTAAAATAATAAATTCATGTTTTATTTAAAACGATAATAAGAAAATTTAATAAATATTTTAGGGATAAATTTAATAACAAAATTTATTCACTTTGTTCTTGTGCCTCTAATGTTATGTTAAATAAGTTATTTTAGTTAGTTTTTAACTTTTTCACTGGTTAAAGAATTATATGACTTTTGGTAGATAAATTTTTTTAATGACTTATAACATTTATTGAAATATTATTTGAAGAACTTTTTTTAAATGAAAAAGAATTAAAAAAAAATCATTATACTATTATATTTTCAACAATCAATCTTTTCAGCTAGCTGATATTAATTGAAAACAACACATGCTAAAAAACCTTAAATTTTAGTCAATAACATGTCACAAACAAAGCCAAACTTCCAGTTAATTAACTACCTTTAAGTCATGTATAAGTACTATTCTTTTTATGAACAAAATAAATATCACAATGCAATTAGGATTTTAGTGTTTTACAATCTAGGGTTCGAATTCAAAGGAAGAAATGTCACAAAGCCATGATATAGTTGAAAGAATTTACAAACTAATAGTTACGACTCAAATGTTATATGAGAAAAATTGTGAAGAATGGAGGGGTGAAAATCAAGGATGAAGAGTGTAGTTAGTGGGAAGCCCGAAATAGAAAAGTCACAAAAAATGTGTTTGCAAATGGTGAAACACCTTCATATTCAGGCAAAGCACCTTCAAATGTAGCAACAACCGTATATCATTACATAAATTGAGAAACTATTTGTGTCCACGTGGCAAAAGATAAATGAACTATTAGAATAAAATATAACAAAATAGAGGAAAAATATACTAATTTAAGCTAAAAAAAAGAGAAAATTTCCACCGTGTCCATCGTCATCAAGGGTAGACGTAGTCACGTAGCCACCTCACAAAGGTTGAAAACGTAAAGACACGCAAGCATCTCTCAAAGTCTCTTGAAAGAGAGACCCCAACTACTATAGAAAACAACCGCGAAATTCTTGTGTCTGAAGCCAACGAGATCAACAAAATCACTCTCTCTCTCTCTCTTTCTCTGCACGACAAAACCGAATCAAAATCAAAACCTCCGATGCACAATCGATAGAACGAAACCCTCCGATAACAATGGCGTCGTCTCCGGAATCGATTTTTCTGGAAGACTTCGGGCAGACGGTTGATCTGACGCGGCGCATCCGCGAGGTTCTGCTGAACTACCCGGAGGGAACCACCGTCCTGAAAGAGCTCATACAGAACGCCGACGACGCCGGCGCCACCACCGTCTCGCTCTGCCTCGACCGCCGCTCTCACGCCGCCGGCTCACTTCTCTCCGATTCCCTCGCGCAGTGGCAGGGGCCCGCGCTGCTCGCCTTCAACGACGCCGTCTTCACCGAGGAGGATTTCGTCAGCATCTCCAAGATCGGCGGGAGCACCAAGCACGGTCAGGCCTCCAAGACCGGTCGCTTCGGGTAATTTAATTGAATTGAAGTTCTTCTCAGTTTAAGTAATGTTAGGTTGATTGACATTGTGTGTATTTGTTTTTGTGTTGATGATTGGTTTCAATGCTAGGAACTAGGATTTAGGTGTGAAGTTGTAACTGGAAATAGAAGTTGTTGCGATGTTTTTATTGAAGTTCTCTAGTTGAACTGTTATTAGGTATGGGTTTTGTGGTTGCATTTACTGGTTCAATGCTAGGATTTAGGAGTGAAGTTCTTGTGGTAGTTGTAACTGGAAAATGGCGAGGGAAGTGACGAGTGGTTGTTGACGATTGGCGAAGTAGTTGCATTGTTATAGGTTTTGGATTTTTTTGTATTTTGTGCCTGCTTTTGTAAGAACTGTAAAATTGTAGTGTGGCGTCAATGGGTTGTATTGTTGATAATTTCCTTTTCATGTATGAGTGAACTGTAGGAACTGAAGCTGAACTCTCTCTGTACTGCAACCAAGGCTCTGATAATGAGATTGGTGCCTAGGAATGTCGTGATGGTTTTTATTTGTAAAATGTTTGAGGGATATTGTTGAATTTTAGTGTTTGTCATTTATAGTGTACCTTTGCATTTCTCTAATTCTTGTCTTCATTTTTGTTCTCTGTATACTTTTTAGGGTTGGCTTCAACTCAGTGTACCATTTGACAGATCTTCCCTCTTTTGTGAGTGGCAAATATGTTGTATTGTTTGACCCTCAGGGTGTTTATCTTCCAAGAGTTTCTGCAGCAAATCCTGGGAAGCGGATTGATTTCACTGGTTCATCTGCCCTCTCCTTCTACAGGGATCAGTTTTCCCCATATTGTGCTTTTGGTTGTGACATGCAAAGTCCTTTTTCTGGGACTTTGTTCCGTTTTCCTTTAAGGAATGCTTATCAGGCAGCCACAAGTAAGCTCTCAAGGCAAGCATATTCACCAGAAGATATTTCCTCCATGTTTGTTCAGCTCTACGAAGAAGGGGTTTTGACGCTTCTCTTTCTAAAGAGTGTGCTGTGTATTGAAATGTATTTGTGGGATGCTGGAGAACCTGAACCAAAGAAAATTCATTCATGTTCTGTCAGTTCAGTAACCGATGATACAGTTTGGCATCGACAGGCGCTGCTCAGATTGTCTAAGAGTTTAAATACCACTGCTGAAGTGGATGCATTTCCATTGGACTTCTTAATAGAGAGAATAAATGGAGATGAATCTGAAAGGCAAAAAGAGAGATTTTATGTGGTGCAAACCATGGCCTCAGCATCTAGTAGGATTGGTTCTTTTGCTTCTTCTGCATCAAAAGAATATGACATTCACTTGCTGCCGTGGGCATCAATTGCGGCATGCATTTCTGATAATTCTCAGAATGTAATTTGCAATATCTTATGTCTTTTGTTGTTGCCCCAGCCTCCTCTCTCTCTCTCTCTCTCTTTCTCCCATGCACACACACACTCGTACCGAATTCAAGCTGTTACTATTATTTTTGGTTCTGCACCCTTATTAACTGTCATCTTAGTGTGAATGTGGACACAGTTGAAAGTGGTGGCCCATTTACCTACATTTTGGTTCATCCAGCCCTGCAATTAATTTGACTGCAACTTATGATTGAAAGTCAGGCATATGACTGTTTGAACTATAAAAACTTCTTGGGCTTGTTCAGAGTGTTTTAAGAGATTTTACTCCTCTGATCTTGAGCTCTTTACTGATGTGTTACAGCTTTCTATGTTTTTTGGTCCTTTGCTTTTGCTTTTTTTATTTTCCCTTTGTTCTTGTAGGATATGCTATCCTCCATAGTATGTTTCTAGTTTAAATTCTTGATTGGTTTTTGTGCTTGTAGATTTACTTTTAGAATATTGTTCAAAACAAACTGCCATTATGGTGAATCTGCCATGATGCATGATGTGTCTATTAGAACTTGCTTTTGACTTTATAGGTGTCAAAGTCTAAATAAGAATATGATAAAAGTGATGAAGTTACCCATGACAAAGATATTACATGCGCAATTTCATTTAGAAAGTAGGGGTTTATTGATCATAGATCTTGAATCTTTTACAGGCAGTGTAGACTGCAACAATGCCATCTAGGTATATGTCCGAGTGATGGTGAATTGCAATCTATGAAACTATCTTGTCTGACTACATGTACAAGGCTGCCTACTGTTCTGTTCTACTGATACGATTGTGCTTTGCTTTTGGTACCGAAATGGAGTTCTTTTTGAGAGGTTTTCTACAAGCTGTTGACCAGTTGCATGAGACACCTCATCCCTATGCCTTTCAACCAGCTGTGGAGCTCTAGTGGGCCTACAACTTTTTCCCTATTAAAGTACTTGCTGCTGGCAGAAATGAAGCGAATAGAATTTTTTTCTGATATCAACAGGGTTGAGTCAAATCTTTTAAGTCATATTAATGTTATCAAGAGATATTTCGAGAACTGAGAATGAAAGACAACTAAATGTCCTCATATTGGGGATTGGTTTTGTGGTTTGAACTACTCGTGGAAGAGGAAAAAACCTTTCAATTTATATTTTAACCCTTTTGGTACAGATTTGGAACCCTTTAATATAGGATAGAAGACTTAGTAAAATGACATTTTGATTAAAAGCCTTTTTTAGTCTTAATCATCCATAAAAAATTAATGAAAAAATAAAAGGCAATAAAATGAAACAAAAGTATATTCACTAAATTGATTGAGCCACTTTAACAAGAATGATATGCTAATGCTTTCATAAATTCACATCTGAGAAGTGAAACAATGATGGCTTGTCCAGGTCTTCATGGTGGAACTGGGAAGAGCTCTCCCTACGTTACCACTCTTTCTTTTGCATCCAACTTATTATATAAAAGATGACACACCTTTTGAACCTTTTTTTATTGAAGGATAAATGCAGTGCACTTTAAAATTTCCACTTGCTCTTTTGGAGATCTTCTTTGTTTATATATATATATATTAATGGTCCATTCCTCATATTGCCATGTATGGTTTTTGCAGAATAATATTCTTAGGACTGGTCAGGCATTCTGTTTTCTTCCATTACCTGTCAGAACTGGCCTTAGTGTACAAGTCAATGGATTCTTTGAGGTCTCATCAAATCGTCGTGGCATCTGGTATGGGGATGACATGGACAGAAGTGGAAAAGTTCGTTCTACCTGGAATAGGCTTCTTCTGGAAGATCTTGTAGCTCCAGCTTTTATGCATATGCTACTTGGTATAAAAGAATTGCTAGGGCCAACAAACATTTACTATTCTTTATGGCCTATTGGTTCTTTTGAAGAGCCATGGAATACTTTGGTTCAACAAATATACAAAAACATTGGTAATGCTCCAGTTATGTATTCAAATTTCAATGGAGGAAGATGGGTATCACCAAGTGAAGCCTTTCTTCATGATGAAAAATTCACCAAAAGTAAAGACCTCGGTTTGGCTCTGATGCAACTGGGAATGCCAGTTGTGCATTTGCCTAATTCATTGTTTGACATGCTTTTACAATATAGTTCCAGCAAGGTGGTTACTTCTGGTACAGTACGTCAATTTCTTAGGGAATGTGAAACGTTTAATTATTTGAGCAGACAATACAAGCTTCTATTGCTGGAATATTGCTTAGAGGACTTGGTTGATGATGACGTTGGTAAAGAGGCTTATGATCTACCTTTACTTCCTTTAGCAAATGGCAATTTTGCATCTTTTTCAGAAGCATCAAAAGGAGTCTCTTGTTTCATTTGTGATGAATTAGAATATAAGCTGATGCGGCCAGTTTCTGATAGAGTAATTGATCAGAACATTCCTCTCAATATATTGAGCAGACTCTCTGGTATTGCGATGTCCTCAAAGACCAATGTTATTCTTTGTAATATTCACCATTTTGCTCAGCTATTCCCTGCATTTTTCCCAGCTGACTGGAAATATAGAAGTAAAGTGTTCTGGGATCCTGAATCTTGTCAAAAGCCAACATCATCATGGTTTCTGTTATTCTGGCAATATCTTGGAAAGCAGACTGAAATATTATCACTATTTTGTGATTGGCCAATTTTTCCTTCCACATCTGGGCATCTGTTAAGACCTTCCAGACAATTGAAAATGATCAATGGAAGCAATCTCTCTGATACAGTACAGGATATCCTTGTAAAAGTTGGATGTAATATATTGAATCCAAAATATGTAGTTGAACATCCGGATATATCTAATTATGTTCGTGATGGCAGTGCAGGTGGTGTTTTGGAATCAATATTTAATGCAGTTTCAGGTCCTGATGTTATGCATGCTTCATTTGATAGTCTAGTAACTGAAGAACGGAATGAGCTCCGGAGATTTCTTCTTGACCCTAAATGGTATGTTGGACGCTCTATGGATGAATTTAGCATAAGGTTTTGCAAGAGATTACCTATATTTCGGGTCTATGGTAGAGACTCTGCTCAAGATTACCAATTCTCTGACTTAGAAAATCCTCGAAAGTACTTACCACCATTGGATGTGCCGGAGATTATTCTGGTGGGCATTGAGTTCATGGTGAAATCCTCAAATATAGAAGGGGATGTTTTGTCAAGATATTATGGAGTTGAGAGAATGGGAAAAGCACAGTTTTACCAGCAACATGTTTTTAATAGAGTTGGTGATTTGCAAGCTGATGTTCGTGATAGCATAATGTTATCAGTTCTACAAAATTTGCCACTTTTGTCTCTTGAAGACATATCTATCAGGGACTCGTTGAGAAATTTGAAATTCATCCCGACGCTCACTGGTGCTCTTAAGTGTCCTTCAGTTTTATATGATCCTAGTAATGAAGAACTATATGCATTACTAGAAGATTCAGATAGTTTTCCTGCTGGTGCTTTTCGAGAATCTGAAATACTTAATATTCTGCAAGGCCTGGGACTTAGAACTTCTGTCTCTCCCGACACTGTTTTAGAATGTGCTCGATGCATAGAGCGTTTGATGCGTGAGGATCAACAAAAGGCATATTTAAGAGGGAGAGTGCTTTTCTCTTACCTTGAAGCTAATGCATTGAAGTGGCTTCCTGACCAAGTTATGGATAATAAAGGAGCAGTTAACCGAATGATGTCACGAGCGACGACTGCTTTTAGGTCTTGCAACTCAAAATCTGATCTTGAAAAATTCTGGAATGACCTACGGCTGGTTTCCTGGTGCCCAGTTTTAGTCTCTACTCCTTTTCAGTCATTACCATGGCCAGTGGTGTCATCAATGGTTGCTCCTCCAAAACTTGTAAGGCCACCGAAGGATTTGTGGCTTGTCTCAGCTAGCATGCGGATACTGGATGGTGAATGCTCTTCTACAGCCTTATTGTATGGCCTGGGATGGATGTCTCCACCAGGAGGAGGTGTAATTGCTGCACAGTTACTGGAGCTTGGAAAAAACAATGAGATTGTGTCTGATCAAGTTCTTAGGCAGGAATTAGCCTTGGCAATGCCAAGGATATACTCAATACTGACTGGAATGATAGCTTCAGATGAGATTGAGATTGTAAAAGCTGTTCTTGAAGGATGTCGTTGGATTTGGGTGGGGGATGGATTTGCAACTTCTGATGAGGTTGTACTTGATGGCCCTCTTCATTTGGCTCCATACATCCGTGTTATCCCAGTTGACTTGGCAGTTTTCAAAAAAATGTTTCTAGAACTTGGTATCCGTGAATTCTTGCAACCTGCTGATTATGCTAATATTCTTTGTAGGATGGCAGTTAGAAAAGGATCATCCCCTCTTGACACACAGGAGATTAGGGCTGCCACGCTAATAGTGCATCATCTAGCTGAAGTTTACCATCATGAACATAAAGTCCAGCTCTATCTGCCAGATGTGTCAGGTAGATTATTTCTTGCTGGTGACTTGGTTTATAATGATGCCCCCTGGTTGCTGGGATCAGATGATCCTAAAGGCTCATTTGGCAATGCACCAACTGTGGCTTTGAATGCAAAAAGAACAGTTCAAAAATTTGTGCACGGAAACATTTCTAATGATGTAGCAGAAAAGCTGGGAGTCTGTTCTCTTCGCCGGATGTTGCTGGCTGAGAGTTCAGATTCAATGAATTTTAGCCTTTCTGGAGCTGCTGAGGCTTTTGGACAGCACGAGGCTTTGACTACAAGGCTTAAGCATATACTTGAAATGTATGCTGATGGACCTGGTTCTCTATTTGAGATGGTACAAAATGCAGAAGATGCAGGAGCTTCTGAAGTAATATTTCTCTTGGATAAATCTCACTATGGGACTTCTTCTATTCTTTCTCCTGAAATGGCTGATTGGCAAGGTCCTGCTCTGTACTGTTACAATGACTCAGTTTTTAGTCCCCAAGATCTTTATGCAATTTCTCGTATTGGTCAAGAAAGTAAACTTGAGAAGGCTTTTGCAATTGGAAGATTTGGATTAGGATTTAATTGCGTCTATCACTTTACAGACATCCCTATGTTTGTTTCTGGAGAAAATGTTGTAATGTTTGACCCTCATGCCAGTAATTTGCCTGGGATTTCTCCTTCACACCCTGGTTTACGAATTAAGTTTGTGGGACGACAGATTTTGGAGCAATTTCCTGACCAATTTTCTCCATTGCTACATTTTGGCTGTGATTTGCAACACCCTTTTCCCGGTACGCTATTCCGATTCCCTCTTAGAACTGCAGGTGTTGCCTCCCGGAGCCAAATTAAAAAGGAAGCCTATACACCTGAAGATGTCAGATCTCTCTTTGCTGCTTTTTCTGAGGTTGTTTCTGAAACATTACTTTTCCTGCGTAATGTGAAATCTATCTCTATTTTTGTGAAGGAAGGAACAGGGCATGAAATGCACCTACTGCACCGTGTGCGTAGAACCTGTATTGGTGAGCCTGAATTTGGATCCACTGAAGCCCAGGATGTGTTCAATTTTTTCAAAGAAAGTAGACATGTCGGAATGAATAGAGTTCAGTTTCTGAAGAAACTAAGCCTATCCATTGGCAGAGATTTGCCTTATAAATGCCAGAAGATGCTAATTACAGAGCAAAGCACATCTAGCTGTAATTCACACTATTGGATAACCACAGAATGTTTAGGTGATGGGAATGCTCAAAAGAGAACATCTGAAACAGCCAATAGTAACTATTACAATTTTGTTCCTTGGGCATGTGTTGCTGCATATTTGAATTCTGTCAAGCTTGATGGGGACCTGGTTGAAAGTTCAGAGTTGGAGGATGATTGCATGGTTTCTCCTGATCTGTTTAAAAGTGTTAGTTTGCCTACACATCCACTGGAAAATTTTGATGGTCGTGCATTCTGCTTTTTACCTTTACCAATCAGTACTGGTCTTCCTGCTCATATAAATGCGTACTTCGAATTATCATCAAATCGCAGGGATATCTGGTTTGGTTCTGATATGGCTGGAGGTGGAAGAAAACGCTCAGACTGGAATATTTATCTCCTTGAAACTGTTGTTGCCCCTGCATATGGTCATTTGCTTGAGAAGATAGCATCAGAGATTGGCCCTTGCAATTTGTTCTTCTCATTATGGCCAAAATCATTAGGGTCAGAACCTTGGGCATCAGCAGTACGGAAACTCTATCAATTTGTTGCTGAATTTAATTTCCGTGTATTATATACGGAAGCTAGAGGAGGTCAGTGGATTTCAACCAAACATGCTATATTTCCCGATTTTACTTTTCCCAAGGCAGCTGAGCTTATAAAAGCATTGTCCGGGGCTTCTCTACCAGTCATTACACTTCCACAGTCACTTTTAGAAAGGTTTATGGAAATCTGTCCATCATTGCATTTTCTGACACCTAAGCTGTTAAGGACTTTGTTAATCAGGAGGAAGCGTGAATTCAAGGACAGAGATGCAATGATTCTGACTCTTGAATATTGCTTACATGACTTGCAAGAATCCATGCAGTTTGATACCCTATGTGGCTTGCCTTTGTTACCAGTGGCAGATGGTTCCTTTACATCTGTTGATATGAAGGGAGTTGGAGAAAGAGTTTACATTGCACGAGGTGATGAATATGGTCTTCTGAAAGATTCCATTCCTCATCAACTTGTTGATTGTGCTATTCCAGAAGAAGTTCATAGAAAACTATGTTACATTGCTCAAACAGATGGTACGAACATTTCTTTCTTGTCATGCCAGTTGCTTGAGAAACTTCTTGTGAAATTACTTCCTGTAGAGTGGCAACATGCTCGACAAGTAAGTTGGACTCCTGGTATTCATGGCCAACCAAGTGTAGAATGGTTGCAACTACTGTGGAACTATCTGAAATCATATTGTGATGATCTTTTGATCTTTTCTAAGTGGCCTATATTGCCTGTTGGTGATGACTGCCTGATGCAGTTAACACAAAATTTGAATGTGATAAGGAATGATGGATGGAGTGAGAAGATGTCTTCTTTGTTATTGAAGGTTGGATGCTTATTCTTGAGACATGACCTGTTATTAGATCACCCTAAATTGGAATACTTTGTGCAGTCGGCAACAGCAAGAGGTGCATTAAATGTGTTTCTGGCTATTGCTGGGAAACCACAGAAGATTGAGGGGATCTTAACAGACGTATCTGAAGGGGAGCTTCATGAACTCAGAAGTTTTATTCTCCAGTCAAAATGGTTCTCTGAAGAGCAAATTGATGACAAACATATTGAAATCATCAAACAGCTTCCAATATTTGAGTCGTACAAAAGCAGAAAACTAGTAAGTTTGAGTAATCCTATTAAATGGCTTGGTCCTACTGGTGTTTGTGAAGATCTTTTAAATGATAAATTCATAAGAACTGAATCGGAAATGGAGCGGGTCATTATGAAAAGGTATTTAGGGATGAAAGAACCAACCAAAGTGGAATTCTACAGAGATCACATTTTCAATCACATTTCAGAGTTCCTTCCGAAGCAAAAAGTTGTTTCAGCCATTCTGCATGACGTACAGCATTTAATTAAAGAGGATCTCTCTCTCAAGTCTTCATTCTCCTCTGCACCATTTGTTCTGGCAGGCAATGGATCTTGGCAACAACCATCTAGGTAATATCCCCCTTTTTTTAAAGAAAATTCAATAACTCTCTCAATAAGATATTTTTCATTATTGTATTAAAAAGGCCTTTTCTTTGTTTTTGCTTCTAAATGCTCAGTACATGTATGAGTTTTGTACTAGGAAGAACAACATTAATTGCAATTCTGCAATGTAACATGTTCTAGTTTCTTAAATTAGGAATTTAAATTCTTTCAACAAAGAAAGCAAAAATAATATATCTTGCTTGTAATGTTTCCTCAACTTTATTCTTTTTTTAATGGGTAGACGGATTTGGATATTTAAAGTCATTTAAATAACTTGAATATTTTTATAAGTATTGACATTAAAAAAAATGGTAGGAAACATCTTACATATCTGCAGATTCTGTTTACTGTCCCATTACAAGACTGTTTTATGGTTGAGTTGCAATTTTCCATTTCAGGACTATTTCTGCTGTCACTTATCTGGCAGATATATTTGGCATACATTTATATGTGATCGTTGATCAATGTTTTCAAATTGCACTAGCTTCTTTTTCCTTGCAGAATTTTGTCATGTGACTTTCTCAATTCTCAAAGATCTACTCTGCCCAGAAGCTCTTCTAGAAACAATTCTATTTTTTTTTACAATCTGAATTGCTGGTATTCCCCTTTACATATAATTGCTTGTGGACCCAAAAGCTAAGGTGACATAAATATGAAGACATGATACTGATTTCAAATATTTTTATTAATGAGGAGTTGAGGTCTTTATTGACATTTCAATGGTCTATATTAAATGAATCACCTCCAATAATAATAATAATAATTCAAAGAATGACATTAACCTGCAACCTAAATTTCATTGGAAACTAGTCATGCTTTCATTTGACATGACATCATTATATTTTGCACTTCTGTTGAAGTTTGACTCATCCAAAACAGGTTATGGATACTTATTTGATAAAATTGTACTGCAATCATACATCAAAGCATTTGTAAATTATTCCAAGTTATTTATGTAAATAAACATTGAATTTCAGGTGCAGCTTTCTTGTACTGATGTTTTATCCTTGAAAGGTTGAGCTGCTTGATTAATATCAGATTATATTTTATTCTCCTATTTATTATTAGAAAGACATTAGGGATTTAGTCCGTATTACACATCATTAGATTGATCTTATGTAATCAATATTGATTCTCTTATTATAAATAAATACCAAGTGTGGTCATCCAAGACACAACACATACAGTAAACCCTTTCAACAATTAAGTATTTTTCTTACTTGGAAACTGACATTTGGATTGCTGACTAGAGTGTTATTGCAGGCTTTATGATCCTCGGGTTCCTCACCTCAAAAAGATGCTGCATGGGAATGTTTTCTTTCCTTCTGACAAATTCTTAGATCCTGAAATTTTGGATTCTTTAGTTTGCCTTGGACTTAGGACAACTCTGGGATTTACTGGTTTGCTTGATTGTGCTAGATCAGTCAGCCTCTTGCATGATTCTGGGGACACTGTTGCCTCCAAGCATGGTGGACAGTTACTGGATCTTTTAGATGCACTAGCATTTAAGCTCTCAAATAAAGGAGAAAGTAATAATGATGATCAACAGGGTGGTGTGGCTGTGGGAAGTAGCAGCATAATGGATGATGCTTTTGTATATGATGGCTTTCCTAAAGATGAGACCTCCCTAACTGATATTGATTCATTTTTAAGCAGCTCAACTTGTGATATGGTAGAAGAAGAATTTTGGTCTGAATTGAAGTTAATCTCTTGGTGTCCAGTAATTTCTGATCCACCTGTTAGGGGACTTCCATGGTTAAAATCCAATAACCAAGTAGTAGCATCCCCCACTAGTGTGAGGCCTAAATCACAGATGTGGATGGTATCTTCTTCAATGTTCATTTTAGACGGTGAATGTGACACAACGTATCTACAAACTAAAGTTGGGTGGATGGATTGCCCAAATGTTGATGTTTTAACAAGACAGTTATTTGAGCTATCTAAGTCCTATCAACAGCATAAGATACATTCACTGCTGGATCCTGGTTTTGATGCTCAGTTGCAAAAGGAAATACCTTGCCTTTATTCAAAATTGCAAGAATACATTAATACTGATGATTTCAATAAACTGAAAACAGGGTTGGATGGTGTTTCATGGGTTTGGATTGGTGATGATTTTGTATCACCAAATGCACTTGCATTTGATTCACCTGTAAAATTTACGCCTTATTTGTATGTTGTTCCATCTGAACTGTCAGAGTATAAAGATTTGTTGATAAAGTTAGGTGTTAGATTGAGTTTTGGTATTTCAGACTATCTTCATGTATTACAAAGGTTGCAGAATGATGTGCATGGGATTCCTCTGTCTACTGATCAGTTAAATTTTGTCCATCGTGTCCTTGAAGCCATAGCAGAATGTTGCCTGGAGAAGCCACTCTTTGAGCCTTTTGATAATCCCTTGTTGATTCCTAATGATTTTGGAGTTCTGATGCAAGCAGGTGATCTTGTATATAATGATGCGCCTTGGTTGGAAAACAGCTCTCTTATTGGGAGACATTTTGTGCATCCAATTATAAGCAATGATTTGGCAGACAAGCTGGGAGTTCAGTCAGTTCGATGCCTCTCTTTAGTCGGTGATGATTTGACCAAAGATCTGCCATGCATGGACTACAATAAAGTAAATGAACTTTTGGCCCAGTATGGAGACAGTGAGTTTTTACTGTTTGACCTTCTTGAGTTGGCAGATTGCTGCAAAGCCAAGAGATTACACCTGATTTATGATAAGAGGGAACATCCTCGCCAATCCTTGCTGCAGCACAATTTAGGTAATTTTTAGTTACTTCTTAACAAAATTTGCATATTTCTGTTAAGGTAAATGTATAGGCATTTGTTTCAACAGAGTCACAGTTATTAATGTGCTTGATGCTTCTTGTAATCTTGTTTATGCTCATCATTTGAGAAGTTCATGTTATTTCTCATACAGACCTTTTTTTTTGGAATTCTTAGAATATGGGTTTGGGTCTAACTCAACCCCAAAAGCTAGCTCATAGGGTGAGGGTTGCCCCCCACTTATATCCTCTATATTGGCCTTATCTCTAGCCAATGTGGGACTTGGGTTTTTCCCAATACACCCTCTCACGCCCAACACATTTGGGCTTGGTGCGTGGATAACATGTTGGGTGATCCTTTGAATGAATCTAGGATAGGCTTTGGTACCATCTTAGCTTTTAGGAATGCTTATTTCATCTGTGGTTTTAAGCATTTCCCCAATATTAATAAATGGAAGATTTTATGATGTGTCATCTTCATTGTAGTGCTGTGATTGGCTGCTGATTCTTAGAATGTGGGTTTGGATGTAACTCAACTCCAAAAGCTAGCTCATAGGGTGAGGGTTGTCCTTCACTTATATACTCTATCTTGGCCTTATCTCTAGCCAATGTGGGACTTGGGTTTTTTTCAATACACCCCTTCACGCCCAATACTTTTGGGCTTGGTGTGTGGATAACATGGTGGGTGACCCTTAGAATGGATCTAAGATAGACTTTGATACCATCTTAAAATGTAGGTTTGAGCCTAACTCAACCCCAAAAGCTAGCTCAAAGGGTGAGGGTTGTCCCTCATTTATATACTCTATCTTAGCCTTATCTCTAGCCAATGTGGGGCTTGGGTTTTTCCCAACACTGATGGTGGCTTTAAAGACCAGATTATGTTTCTGAATGCTTGATAATTTAATTGACACACTGCTTCTCTCTCTTTGAATGAGGATGGACATAGAGTTCTAAATAAATTTGAAGCATAATTGTAGAGTTTTTTCATTTTGAGGATTCTATTCCTTTTCCTTTTGTTCCGTATTCTTTTAGAGTATATCATGTTCTTTTAGGTGCTAGGTGGGTAGTGTTAATCCAAGTGGGGCCACCAAGGTAATGGAAAATGGCTACAGATTTGTTGGGTTGTGGGTTGGACTGGTGGATTGACCATGATGACCTGCCTACTCCAAGTTTGGAATTGAGTCTCATTGGGTCTTACACAGGAGCAAAGGCAGTGCTAGACCAATTTATTGATGGGGCCCAAATAGAAAGAACACCATCTTTGAGGAGGCCAAGTTTAAGATTTTTTTATTCAAAAGGAAATACATGGATTTTTTTTTTTTTGTGGGGGTGGAGAAGGCCCTATGAGGATGAATTATGCACTGCCTCACAGGAGGGCACCACATCTAAAAGAATCCAAGAGTAAGTATACTCCTATAACATCAGTCTGGCTTCACTGAGTAGTGAATATTTCTGGCTTCCTACAGTGGAGGGATAATGGGCTGCTACTCTTCCAGCCCAACATGCCCAGTGAGATAACCGGCTTGGACTGTAAATTTTCTATAAATGACCATCAAAGGCTTGATCCATCGAATAGGATGATATGGCTGAGTTGATGCATCATGTTTGGATGTTCTTCTAGAGTTCTAGGTGTATATTTTTCCTTTCTCATCCAGCAGTAAGGTTGCTGCCTTGTGGCATTGTTGCAACAGGTTATAGTCTTAGAAACAGCTTCTCTGCTGTAGTAGTTAGGTTTTTAGAGGCTGCTTGCACTGACTATCCCTAGACTCCAGAATTGTGGGAGCTTTGCACACAGTGATGTCCTTTTCTTACAAAGAAATTTTGAACATCATTAAATGCCAGTGTTGGCAAGCTGAGCAAAAAAAAAAGCTGAAGTCATGGAATACCTGAAGTTAGTTTGCAGCTGAGAGCATTTCAAAGTTTATGCTATTTGTTTGGTGTGAAATGAACATGTCGTTTGGATAAATTTTCTAAATTGCTATTAACATGGCATGATTTCTGTATACAGGTGATTTCCAAGGGCCTGCCCTTGTAGCAATCTTCGAAGGTGCCTGCTTGAGTCGAGAGGAATTTAGTAATTTCCAGCTCCGTCCTCCATGGCGATTACGCGGCAACACAATTAACTATGGTTTGGGATTGGTTTGCTGCTATTCCATATGTGACCTTCTTTCAGTCATTTCTGGTGGCTACTTTTATATGTTTGATCCTCGTGGTTTGGTACTTGGTGTGCCTTCGACTAATGCCCCATCAGCAAAGATGTTTTCTTTGATAGGTATACTGTTTTTTTTTTTGATCGGCAAAAATACTTATATACACACACACACACACACATATATATATATATATATATATATATATATATCTAAATAAAATAAAGTACCAGAGGTACTCTGTGTATAAGTAGGATTCCCTAGACATGGTTCCTTAGTGAAACTGCTAAAGTTTGATTAGGAACCATAATATGGCTACATAAGTATAACAACTGCTAGAAATCCAAGAAAAGCTACCCCCTACTAATACAAAAATCCTTGTCGAATTTGACTTGACCATTGAGTAAAATGAGTTGTGAAATCTTTCTCCATGTTTCTTAGCCAAGACCAGATTAAGAATATAGCACCCTCAAACTTTGATAGGTATACTGTGTATTCATCTACTGAATTAATGCAAGAGTTTCTTACTTTATGTCACTGTACTGTAAGTATTCTAGGTTGATGTCTAGTAGACATTGCACAATGTGAGATGATAGGGACTGTTGGCCCTAAGAATAGTAGGGCACCAATATTTTGTGTGTACTTTTATACGTAAAGTTGTACAATTAGTACAAGATTAGCCCAATTAACACCACCAAGTCAGAAGAAAAAGAGTGCAAGACGAACAGTAATAATTCATTGGAATATTTTGCTTTCTCTAACCCTTCTGTCCAAATTCATCAAAATCCTCAAAATTTATACTTAATTTTATTGGAAACATACATAAAATGGAAAAAAAAAAATTCTTGGTAAAATTAATTTCCGTTTTGGAATTAATTAATCACTCAATTGGTTTATGATGTTCAAATAGTGGTTAATGAATAAATGGTTATTAACATGGTTGGTCATTTGAATTGTTAATTGTTCCTAAATTGGAAATAAATTTTAAAGAATATCTTTTGGTAAGTAAAATTCTTTGATGTTTTTTGTGGTGGTTAGTTAATGGTTGTTTATAATGGTTACCTTTATTAGATTTGCTACAAGATTTGAAGGCCTTCTGGTATTGATATCTTCTATTTAAGCTTATTTTAATATGTATTTTTGGTGTGTGTTTCTTAGAGGTTATCTATACTTTTGTGTTTTTCCTTCTATGATATTTTATCAGTTTTGGATTTTTGAAATCTAATAGTCAATTTCTTATACAATTGTAGAACATTAAGTTTTTTACTCTTGAGGTTTCAGGTACTGATCTGACACAACGATTTTGTGATCAATTTAGTCCAATGCTCATTGATCGGAATGACTTATGGTCATTAACTGATTCTACCATTATTCGCATGCCTCTGTCATCTGATTGCTTGAAGGTTGAACCTGGCCTTGGATCAAACAGAATAAAGCATATTACTGACATATTTATGGAGCATGGATCTAGAGCACTCCTGTTTTTGAAGTCGGTTTTACAGGTAAGTTTACTACTGTTCAGTTGTAGATTGATGCAGCATGGCAGAAAAAAATGGGATTTAACAGATTGAAATTAGGTTTTCTGTGGGATTTAGAATAGATCTTGGGGAGTTGAATGTTCGTATGGGATATGTGGGGGAAAGGTTGGTTTGAAAGTATTTGGTTGAGTTGTTGAGGGTTATATGGGATATGAGCCGTGCATGCTAGATTAGGTTGTGGCAAATTCAAGCAAGAAATGCTGGGGATTTGATGTTGTGAAAATCTAATGCTTTCTGCTCTGGGGATACGAGTATGGTTGTTGATTAAACTCAGAAAATTATAGTAAGATGAAAAAGGAAATTTTTTTAGGCATCAGACCCCAGAGAAAAGCACCACCCACCTGCCAGGTTCCAGCTATGGTTTTCCATATAAATTTCTTCATCCACTGTTTATCATTTTATAGCTGGTTAAACTAATTATCTAGGACTAGTCAGACCTGGGGGCTGTTTTATCCGATATTTGAGAGAAATGTGTATTGTGTACAACAGTCTATCTTATCCATACCATGTATCATATATAGTCACTTTATGTTTAATATGTGCATTTACATTACATTATCATTTCACTGTAATTTCCTTTAGATTTTTTCTGTTACAGAGTTAGTTACCTGTCAGTTAGTTTGTTAGTTGCTGAATCAGCAATGAGTCATACAGTTCAGATATATAAGGTTACCCTATTTGTATATTTCTTCTAATTAAAAATTTACAGTTCAATTCTCTCTCTCTCTCTCATTCTCTGAATTCTATTACCATAAGTGCATTAAGTACAGAGCTATTCAAGTACTAATTTCAAGGCTAATTAACTGCAAACTATTTTTTAGGGGGGAAATAGTCAAGGACTAATTATGATTCTTGGTGTGTGTGTAAGTGTCTATGTATATACATGGATAGCTTATCTCTATTATTTAACTTGCTCTATTATCTATTATTAATAGAGAAATTATTCCTAGAAAACACCTGTATACTTAATATGTCTTGTTTGTTACTGCTACCACATGAGAGAACTCTTGTCTGGAATGCTTTCATAAATCTATTTTGAGCCAGAGTGAAATTCCCATTCCTTCTAGGTATCCATATCAACATGGGAAGAAGGACATTCTCACCCAAGCCAGAATTTTTCAATAAGCATTGATCCATCATCTTCTATTTTGAGGAATCCATTCTCTGAAAAGAAATGGAGAAAGTTTCAATTATCAAGAATATTTAGCAGCTCCAATGCTGTGATAAAGATGCATGTAATTGATGTGAATTTATATTCAGAAGGAACTACAGTCATTGATAGATGGCTTGTTGTACTCTGCCTGGGTTCTGGACAAACAAGAAATATGGCTCTTGATAGGTACAATTTTATTTGAAGAATGTAGTGGATATCATGTGGTATTTATGCTCAAATTGCATTGATGTCAAAAACTCAAGTATGTCTTGCAATAACTTGGTTTTTAATAGAGCACAATGACATTCCTTAGTCTGTGTCAATGTTTTGCAATAACTTGGTTTTGTTTTCCTTCTATTAACTTAATTTGAAGACCTTTTCACTTATTGATGGCTCAGTTCAAGGATGCATCAAGCACTATCTCTTTCTAAATTATAAAATAGCCATTAATAACAAAAAGTGAGAAGTTTATGAATGTGGAAGGTATTTTCCACACTTGGGTTTATTTCTTGGAAAATTTCCTTTGCTTTGGGCATTGCTCCTTTGTCTTGATCTTAAGCAAGGGTTCTTCATACTTCATCTTTTTAGTTTTTAATTCTTTATTCTTCTTTTTCAATTAAAGTTGGAAGGAGGGTAACAAGTATTAGTTTATCTTTAAACTCGATTGAGAATTAAGACGATTGATGTTTTATGTTCCATATTATGTTTATCTCATGATTTTTTTTTTAATCTGAGCTAATTTGTTTGATAACATTTATCAAACTTCCAAATTTTCTGCTCAGGCGGTATCTTGCGTACAACTTGACTCCTGTTGCCGGAATAGCAGCACTTATATCCAGCAATGGTCATCATGCCAATGTTTACTCAAGGAGCTCAATTATGGCCCCTCTTCCTTTGTCTGGTTGTATAAACATGCCTATTACTATCTTAGGTTGTTTCCTTGTGTGTCACAATAGAGGTCGTTATCTCTTTAAATACCAAGACAGAGGGGCTTCAGCCGAAGGACACTTTGATGCTGGAAATCAATTAATTGAATCTTGGAACAGAGAGGTGATGTCTTGCGTATGTGATTCCTATGTTGAAATGGTTTTGGAGATTCAAAAGCTAAGAAGAGATATTCCAAGTTCTATAATTGATTCTAGTGCCTGTTCTGCAATCAGCCTCTCTTTGAAGGCCTATGGAGATAAAATCTACTCCTTCTGGCCACGTTCTTGTGAGAGGCATGTTCTGAGTGACCAACTTGGTAATCACGATAACAACCCTCCAAGTACAACGGCAGTTGTTCTTAAAGCTGACTGGGAATGCCTTAAAGATTGGGTAATACATCCATTTTATTCTCGTATTGTTGACCTTCCAGTATGGCAGCTGTACTCAGGAAATTTGGTCAAGGCTGAAGAAGGCATGTTTCTTTCACAGCCAGGGAGTGGGTTGATTGGTAATTTACTTCCAGCTACAGTTTGCAGCTTTGTAAAGGAGCATTATCCTGTATTTTCAGTACCGTGGGAATTGGTGACTGAAATCCAAGCTGTGGGTTTTTCAGTGCGAGAAATTAGACCTAAAATGGTTCGGGATCTCCTAAAAGTTCCTTCAAAACCAATTGCTCTGCGATCAGTTGACTTGTATATAGATGTTCTTGAATATTGCTTGTCTGATTTTCAGCAAGCAGAGTCATCCAGCTCAGCCAGAGATAGTGATCCTGCTAGTACCAATGTTTTTCAAGAAACTGTTAACAACGGAATCACTTCTTCTCAGCTGGGGTCTAATATCCACAGCTCCACTGGAATGGCCACTCGGGGATCAGCCAGTTCTGGAGATGCATTGGAAATGATGACAAGTTTGGGGAAGGCTTTATTTGATTTTGGTCGGGGTGTTGTTGAAGATATGGGTAGAGCAGGAACACCCGTGGCTTACAATGCGACAGGCATAGATCCAATTCGGGACCAGAAGTTCATATCAATTGCTGCAGAACTCAAAGGATTACCATTTCCAACTGCAACTAGCCATTTAAAAAAATTGGGCTTTGCTGAACTTTGGATTGGGAATAAAGAGCAACAGTCATTAATGGTTCCCTTGAGAGAAAAATTTATTCATCCTAAAATTTTAGACAGGCCTCTCTTAGGTGACATTTTTTCTAATTTTTCCCTTCAATCAATATTGAAATTGCGGAACTTTTCTCTTAATCTACTGGCCAATCATATGAAACTAATTTTCCATGAAGATTGGGTGAACCATGTAATGGGATCAAATATGGCTCCATGGCTTTCATGGGAGAAACTTCCTAGTTCAGGCAGTCAAGGAGGTCCTTCCCCTGAATGGATTAGAATATTCTGGAAAAGTTTTAGGGGCTCACAGGAAGAATTATCCCTTTTCTCTGATTGGCCCCTAATTCCTGCTTTTCTTGGTAGGCCAGTCTTGTGCTGTGTAAGAGAACGACATCTGGTATTCATTCCTCCTCCTCTTTTGGAACACCCAACATCGACAAGTGGGATTTCAGAGAGAGAATCTGCTGAAAGTTATGTGAGTGGGGTTAGGGTGTCAAGGGATAATACTTCTGAAGCTGAGTTGGCTGAGTCCTACATTTCCGCTTTTGCAAGATTCAAAACCAGTTATCCCTGGTTGTTGCCTATGTTAAACCAGTGTAACATACCCATATTTGATGAGGCATTTATAGACTGTGCTGCTTCAAACAGTTGTTTTTCTATGCCTGGTCAATCACTTGGCCATGTTATTGCATCCAAACTAGTGGGAGCTAAGCAAGCTGGGTATTTTATTGAACCTACTAATCTCTCAACTTCAAATTGTGATGCACTTTTTTCACTTTTTTCTGATGAATTCTTCTCCAATGACTTTTACTATGCACAAGAAGAAATTGAAGTTTTGCGTTCTCTCCCTATATATAAAACAGTTGTTGGTTCTTATACTAAGTTGCAAGGTCAAGATCAGTGTATGATTCCTTCAAATTCATTTTTAAAACCATATGATGAACATTGTCTTTCTTATGCCACTGATTCAAATGAAAGTTCATTTCTTCGAGCTCTTGGAGTGTTGGAGTTGCATGATCAACAGATCTTAGTACGCTTTGGCTTGCCTGGCTTTGAGGGGAAACCTCAGAATGAACAGGAGGAAATATTAATTTACATTTTTAAAAATTGGCATGATCTTCAATCAGATCAATCTGTGGTTGAAGCTTTGAAAGGGACCGCATTTGTTAGAAATTCTGATGAGTTTTCAACAGATATGTTGAAGCCCATGGATTTATTTGATCCTGTTGATGCTATATTAATTTCTATATTCTTTGGTGAGAGAAGAAAATTTCCTGGAGAAAGGTTCAGTACAGATGGGTGGCTTCGAATACTAAGGAAGCTTGGGCTTCGAACTGCTACTGAAGTAGATGTAATAATTGAATGTGCCAAAAGAGTTGAGTTTCTTGGAATTGAGTGCATGAAATCAGGAGATTTGGATGATTTTGAGGCAGACACAATCAACACTCGTTCTGAAGTTTCACCAGAAGTGTGGGCATTAGGAGGATCTGTAGTTGAGTTTGTTTTCTCCAACTTTGCTCTTTTCTTTAGCAACAACTTCTGTGATCTTCTTGGCAAGATTGCTTGTGTACCTGCTGAACTGGGGTTTCCTAGTGTTGATTGCAAGAGGGTGCTTGCTTCATATAATGAAGCTATTTTGTCTAAAGATTGGCCTCTAGCATGGAGTTGTGCTCCCATTCTATCCAAACAACACACTGTTCCTCCAGAGTATTCATGGGGACCTCTGCATCTACGGAGTCCTCCTCCTTTCTGTACAGTTTTGAAGCACTTGCAAGTAAAAACGATACTTTTGGTTTACTTTTTATATCTATATTACTTACCTACGTGTATTTTACTCTAGTTTTGTTTTTCCCTAGGTAATTGGGAGAAATGGAGGGGAAGATACTCTTGCTCATTGGCCTATTGCTTCAGGAATGAACATCGAGGAATGTACCTGCGAGATTTTGAAATATTTAGACAAAGTTTGGGGTTCACTTTCTTCATCAGGTGCTTCACTTTTCCCTTGTTTTTCCATTTAAGCTAAGAGTTGAGGAGATTAGGAGAAAAAAAAGGTCTATTCCTACCAAAGATTTCAAAGAAAGAGTGTGGCTTATATTTTATTGGAAATTTTTTGATTTTCCTCACCGAAATGATAGGTCTGTCACTGCTCCTAATAGATTACTACAATTACTAGACAGGGGACCACCTGGGCAGCATCTGTCTGCGGACCTCCAATTATTCTCTGTTTAGTTGATTAAGCACTTTTGCTTAGGTTGTTGATACAGACTATAGAGACATACCATGTATAAAAGCATAAAAGATGGTATATGCATTTTGTTAATGAATTTCTAACCACTTTTTCTTTTCCAGATGTGGCAGAGCTATGCAAAGTGGCCTTTCTGCCTGTTGCAAACGGAACGCGCCTTGTGGCTGCTGATGCTCTTTTTGCTCGTTTGATGATTAATTTGTCTCCATTTGCTTTTGAACTTCCTACTGTATATCTCCCATTTGTAAAGATTCTTAAAGATTTGGGACTTCAGGACATGCTGACACTTTCTGCTGCAAAGGGTCTTCTATTAAATCTTCAGAATGCTTGTGGATATCAGCGACTAAATCCCAATGAGCTCCGTGCAGTGATGGAAATTTTGAATTTCATTTGTGATCAGATTGTGGAGCAGAACACATTAGATGGGTCAAACTGGAAATCAGAAGCCATAGTTCCTGATAATGGCTGCAGACTTGTTCATTCAGCATCCTGTGTCTATGTTGATTCTTATGGTTCTCGATATGTCAAATGTATTGATACTTCCAGAATTAGATTTGTCCATGCAGATCTTCCAGAGAGAGTCTGTATTGTGCTCGGCATAAAAAAGTTGTCCGACGTTGTCATAGAGGTAGATTTTAGATACATTTTCCTATGTATTCTTATCTAAGTTTTATCTGCATAAGGCTTTTACTTACTGGAATGTTTCTGTCTGGGCTTTTAGGAACTGGATGAGAATCACACACTACAGACTTTAGGTTCTCTGGGGTCTGTTTTACTAGTGACCATCAAACAGAAGTTATCAAGCAAGTCTCTTCAAACTGCTGTCTGGAGTGTTGTTAATAGCATGAGCAGCTACATTCCAGCATTCAATAGCTTTTCATTGGATACAATAGAATTCTTATTGAACTCTACTGCAGAAAAGCTGCAATTTGTCAAGTGTCTTAAAACAAAATTTCTGCTCTTGCCCAATTTAGTAGTTGTTACACGTGCAGGCAAAGATTTCATCATCCCAGAGTGGAAGAATGATTCGGCACATCAAACACTTTATTTTATGAACCAATCAAGATCCCGTATTCTAGTTGCTGAGCCACCAACTTATATTTCCCTTTTTGATCTCATTGCTATTATAGTCAGCCAGGTATTAGGCTCTCCTATCATATTGCCTATTGGGTCCTTATTTGGTTGTCCTGAAGGATCTGAGATTGCAGTTGTTAATGTTTTGAAACTTTGCTCTGATAAGAAAGAAGTTGAACCCGTTAATGGGAGCAGCAATATGGTTGGCAAGGAAATATTGCCACAAGATGCACGTCTTGTGCAGTTCCATCCATTGAGGCCCTTTTATTCTGGCGAAATAGTGGCTTGGCGGCCTCAACATGGTGAAAAACTGAAATACGGTAAGGTTTCTGAAGATGTAAGACCATCTGCAGGTCAAGCTCTGTACAGACTTAAAATTGAAGTTTCTCCGGGGGATACACAAAGTTTCCTTTCATCACATGTATTTTCATTTAAAAGTGTATCAGCAAGCAGTCCCCTAAAAGAATCATTGGTGCATGAAAGCCCTGTATTAGGCAGTAACAGGCCCCATGTTGATTTCCCAGAGAGCTCAGGAAGGGGAGAAAGCTACGCTAAGGTTTAGCCCTTGGAACTTGTTGCTAGTTACAAGTATTATTTAGCACAAATTTGCATTCATTACAGGCAATGGCATTTTAATTCATGACCCATCCTGTGCTTTCCAATAACATACATGAACAATATGTGTCAGTAAATGAGAGTGAGATATTTTGTTAGTTGTTAAGGTTGGGATGAAACATAAAGCACGTAATTAAGAAATTTATCTTTAGTTTGCGGCTAAGGTCACAGAATCAAGAAGCATATAATCCTTTTCAATTGTTAGCTATTTTGCTTGAGGCTTTCTTCCTTTAAATGTTGCATATCTTGCTACCATTTAATCATTCTTAAAATACATATTCATGCTATTACATCTTTGGTATTGCTTGCATGTTGATGTGCTTAAACTGAATGGGAAGTATCTTTGTGTGAATAGGTGCAGCCTGTGAGAGATCAGTCTGGCAAAGTTTCAGCTGCAGAACTGGTGCAGGCTGTCAATGAAATCCTCTCTGCTGCTGGGATCAAAATGGACGTGGAAAAGCAGGCTCTACTTCAAAGAACAGTAAATTTGCAAGAAAATCTGAAAGAGTCTCAGGCAGCTCTTGTGTTGGAGCAGGTTGGTGATTTTAATTTTTAGTACTATGTTTTCTTAGCGTTCTGTGTGTTATACTGTTATTTATGAATAGGAGGAGTAGGAATACATGTTAATCTTTAGGTATTGTTTCTTCCTTTGTCTTGTAATCTGTTATCTGTATGGATGTTTCAATTCCATGTGATAAATCAATTGATATTCCTGGAATAATTGAAGTTTTACACCGGTCTTCC
>NC_038245.2:49544763-49547514 GCF_000004515.6 Glycine max | reverse complement strand
CCCTTTTGGGTCCCCCCCCCCCCCCCCCCCCCCCCCCCTTAATAAATTATGGGATGCTCTGTTTCATCAATAAATTTTATATGCTTTTGGCCCACATGCTACTCAATCGTTTGTTATAAGAGGAGGTATAAATATATAAGCTAGCAAAATGTGACCCCTTGCCTCAATGAATTTGTCATGACTACACTTTTTGCTAAGCCATTTCTTGTTTAGAATGTAATTTTTCACTTGTGTGTAGATCATTGTCATGACAACGTTCCATAAGCTTATTACTTGCTCTTGAACAAAATCTTTTCTTCTACTCTCCCCATTAATGCCGTTACAGTCACATCCCTTGGTGGGTCTGTATGTGCAAGAGTTGTCATCTTTCAGAAACATGGAGCAACTAGGATGAGGGAAATGTGGGCGGGGAGTGCCATCTGTCATGTGATTATTTTTAAATTAAAACTTATCCTGTTCTTCAATTTTTACCTATGTGTACGACAAGATCTCTCGTCAGCTTTTATGCCAGTATTTTTTCCTTGCAAGTTGCAATATTAACTTTCATTATGTTACACCAACCTATTGACGAGTAAATATTTTGGCACCCTTATCTGTTATTTGGTGGAGACAAAATACCTGGTTGCACCATAATTTTGTTTTTAGAAGTATTAGTGATTTGACTGGTAGGATATCAAGAATGTACGTTAGCTGAGGATTGAAATATTCTTATTTTAAAACAAGGGCATGATGAATTCGTAGATAGCATTATATTTTACTGAGTGCACTTATGTTGTTACTGCTTAAAATATTCAGGGCTCATGTTGTCTTTCATCCTTTCAATCTATGTATTGCAATCGTCACGTGACAAATTGGAAAGGTACTTCATTCTTGGTTCAAACTTGTAAATCAAAATTCTTGTTTTGTTTATTAATGCCAGTAATTTTCATGCTCTTTGGATTCCCAGATTTGTAAGGGAAACAGTTGTAGAAAGCAGTGTGCCTGGCGAGGTGGTAGCAAAGGTTGAATGATGCATCTCTGATGTCAATGATGCAATGTATACATTGTAATATTGTATTCGTGAATTGACAAAATCAGTTTTGTTTTGGAGGAGGGGGAGAAGGGGATGTTGTTCTTGCATATACAAAGCTATGAACCAGTTGTTTCTTTTCATGATGAAGGAAGTGACTTAGGTGGGTGAGTTGGAGTGCATTAATTTATCAGGACCAACTGTGGAGTGAGAAGCTGTAAAAGTTGAGAGATTGAGTGTATTAATTCATAGGGAAGGCTGGATTTGTAACTACATTAGGTTAAATACTTGAAAAGCTATAGAAGAAGAATAAATCAAAGTGTAGGGTATTGATTTGGCAATCATTTGAACCTTTTTATTAATTCGGCCCTTGTCTTGGAATGGTTATGTCATTCCACCTTCATTTTTATTTTATTTTAAACAAAAATATTAAAAGAAATAAGTTATACTCATCTCTAACTCCTAAGCACAGGTTCTTGAAAACGGATTGCAATTAACAATATTATTCCCTTCATTTATTTTTTTATTTGTCTACTTAAATAGAAAAAAAAAATTCTTTTATTTTAAATGTTTAAGACATTAATTTTTTTTCAATTATATCATTATGCTCGTTGTAAGTTGTAACGTCTTGTGACAAATCAACTATTTTTTTTTACCGATGACAAATTAACTATTATTAAATGAAGAAACGACTCAATTTTAAGAAAAAAGTTATCTTGAATTAATTATGAATGTGAGTAAATTTTTCCGCAATAATAAAAAGAATAAAGTACATAACTCATGAAACCAAATTTAAATATATTCAAATATAATTACAAAAATATAATTATGGTATAGATGGTTAATGTATTCGTACTAAACAAATGTGAGTATATTAGCAATTACATCAAAAAGAGGAAGAAAGAAACATGGATTTTATATGTGCAACGATGATGATTAGAGGTGTTTAAATTTAAACTGATTCAAAATAAAAGTTAAAAATGGTTTAAAAAATCAAAAATCAAATCAAATTGATTTTTTGGATTTATTTGAATGATTTTTTTTCAAATTGATTGGTTAAATTTTGTTTGCAGTTTGTGTTTTTGAAATTGATCCAAATTATAATACTTGTATTAACACTTATATTACTTTGGTGTTATGCATTTTATGTGTGTATCACTCGAGTTTTACAATACTGTGTAGTATTATGTATATGAAACTTATATAACGTATAATGTTTTTTTTTTCATACGATTTTTTAATAAATATTTGGTTTAAAATAAATAAAATTTTACAGATTTTTATTATAAAAAGTTTAACATATTAATAAGTTTTGTAAATTGTTATCAATAATTTTTTTAATGTAATGTTATTTAAAATATGAAAAGAAAGTATATAAATTTTAATAAAAAAAAAAAAATCAAACCGGACCAAACTATAAAATATTACTTTGGTTTGGTTTGGTTTGGATTTTATTTTAAATGAAAATCGAATCAAATCAAACCATATGTTTTTTAAATTTAATTTGAGTATCTTCTTAATAAAAATTAAATTAAATTGAGACATGAACACCCTAACAATGATACTTTTTCTGGATCTAAATAATTTTTTTATGCCTATAAGTGTTTTGGTTTTGATATCTAACTTTTACGCATTATTTTTATATACTTAAATTTTTATTTTTAAAAAAGTACCTTTTATAAAATGATTTAGTTATTAAGTTGATGCTTTTTAAATGACTTTAACTTGATGATTTGATGTTC